>NW_025205334.1:0-2951 GCF_004010195.1 Chiloscyllium plagiosum | reverse complement strand
TGACAAGAATCCTTATCCCAGTGCAGGAAGAGAGTCGAGCTGCAAACCTGCGGATTCCTCATCATTGCATAATCCAAAGGAATTGTCTGGGAAAGTTAAATTTCCTATTGGGTAATTCCAAATGGAATTTCCTATTGGGTAATTCCTATCAGCTTGGAATCATCTATTCATCTCCATCAAATTCAAATACTTCAGAGGGTTCTGATACAATTTCATAGAATAATTCTTCAGAAAATGTTTGACCATTCAACAGACCCCATACTAATGGCAAAAACAGCCAGCTATGAGCTGTTTCGATGCAAGAAAGTGTGGCAGGTATTATATGACATTATCAGTTCCCACCCACCGAACAAATTTCTGGGATCCCGATTTTTCGGCATCATACAGGTGTGGAGGCTGAAAAACCTCAAGGATTCAGTCAAGGGTTAGAGAGGGAGGGCAACAGCTCACAGCACTATCCAAACTGACAGCACACACAAACACATGACAGATACACATACACAGATGCACAGATATACACACACACACGCATACATACAAATGCACACCATTGCGGTGTGGAAATTGTTGCAATTGGACTGAGGTCCCTCGGTGAAGATGCTCATGTGGAGAAATGTTGTGCACCCCCTGCAATGTGGAAATGATTTATCTTTGAGTAGTATTCCTGACATTATTCAAAACACAGTATTTCTAGTGCAATTATATCCAGGCAACTCCATGTGAACCTATTTGTGAGGAGACAGTGTGAATTTTATTATACTTTCTGCTGCTTACAGTGTTTTCTGAAGTACTCTCACAAATTCTAAGTGAGAAAGGATTCAAAAATGGTAGCAGTGAGACCAGCATTGGGCATGTTCATCTCCTTCTCCTCATATTTCAAGGACAGTATCACAAGTCATCCAGCAAAACTGTTCTGTGTCTCCAAAGGTATTCTTTGAAGAACAAAACAAATGCGCAATATGAGAGATTCACAGACTTAAATGTTTTCCCCAAAAATAAATCTGATTCTTGTGGAAAGTTCACTAGAGGGTGGCATTGTATCACTTTAGACACAAGATGGGCAGACAGAGAGAAAGACAGAGTCTCGAGCTTTTGATTCACCATATTTTAATTCATTCGTCCAAAATTCCATCAGGACAAAGTGAGTACCATTGCAGGCAGAGACGGACAGACACATACACACACTCATGTCAACATTATCATCAACATTGTAATATCTTAAATACAAAAGGGACAGAGAGAGAGAGAGGTGTTTGATCCCATTTTAATGGCTTCATCCCAAAAACAACAGAGACCCGATTGCAGAGATACACATAAACATAGATTCCTGCAGTAACATGAACACACACTAGACACAAACACATAGATAGGTACAAAGACAGACACAGATCCACGTAATCAAAAAGTACTGTAATACATACACGAACACACACACATATACCTTCAGACACACACAGTCATTCACACAGATGCACAGGCACACACACAGACACAGAGGTAGAAACCCACACAGACTGACACAGAAACACACACATACTTGCAGACACACAGACACGTACATACAGAAACAAACACACACAGGCATACACATTCAGTCTCAGATATTGTCAAGGACAGCAACAGTGAAGCCACTAATAAAATTCCTCATTCCAAAAACTAAATGAGAAATCAGTAAATTTTTTGGAATGTGAGAGTTTACTGGAAATGTGTGCATAATTTCAAATGAAGAGCTGTGCCTTTGTTATGAAGGTGTTAAAGTGTACTGTATCTTTAGGAAAGTATTTGACAGCACCAAGTGTTCTGAACAAGATACAATGAAACCTTTTAGTCCAGCAGCTAGAATAGTATGTTGGAGACAAAAAACGAATGTGAATTAGGCCAATCAGTTTAAATTATACACCAAAAAAAAACAAACTCCAATCAAGTTTGAATCTAGTATATCGACAATATTAAAAGCCGATGACAAAATCTGGTGCTTGGGGATATAAAACCAGGAAAACATGAACAGTTGAGAGAGAACTGCCAAGCCAGCAATAAATGCAGACTGCCCACACAATAGGTCTCTTAAAGGTACATTTATCTATCAAGGACCTGTGAAAGAGAAATTCTAAGAAGAAGAAAATCGACAGAGGAAGATACAAATGGAAGATTCGACAGCTGCCTGGTTTTGAAATTTGGATTTTGATAAATCTTAATCGGAGGTTTTATTGGACTTGTATTATAAAAGGGAAAGTAACAATAGGAGATATAAAGAGATTCCGCTTTGGCCCCACTCCTTTCCCTGAACATGTCATCTTGCCGGTAAGCGGGGTCGGGCGGCCGTTCCTGATTTTATTTTATATTTTCCTCTCTCACGCAGCCCAGAGGTTGTATTTTAATTGGACGGGATTCTTAACGAATGCATTGATTTCTTCGTAAAGAAAAGCAATAGTGTGAAAGGGTTGGAATAAAGAAAGTGTTAATTTATGTAAAAAGGTAAAATTCAGGATCTCTGATTTGAGGTTTGAGTTTATTTTAACCTTGAATAGATCTGGCACATTAATCCTTCCTCCCCTTCTCAATAGACGCTGTTGGAACTGTTCAATGTTTCCAGCAGCTTGTGTGATTATTTGAGGTTCCCAACAGGAGCAGTGTCTCACTTTTCGAAAAGAAAATGCTGTGCTGCAATGAACATTTCAATAAGAAGCTGCAGAGGGGTAAACTTCAGAGCTGCTGAGTTTTGTTGCCCACTTCCACGTTGCAATTCATAGAAATCATCGTCATGACAAGCGAGGAGCAATCTGGATGGTTTGTTTTCTCACAGAATAAAACATTCATGTAATTTCAGAGAAAATAAGGTGACAATGCCAGTTCATCTTCAAGTTCTTCTGTCCAAAATGGCTTTGAAAGCACAACCCTGTGATGTCTGGGAATCAAACGCGCGTTAACTGCTTGGAAGGGAGCTATACTTC
>NW_025205333.1:8445-10374 GCF_004010195.1 Chiloscyllium plagiosum | reverse complement strand
AGCTGTATGAGATCACGAGGGGTATGGATAGGGGAAGGATATGAATTCGAGGATTAGAGGGGATCAGTTTAAGGTTAAAGGGGAAGGAATAAAAGGGAACCTGCGGGGCCACTTCTTTACACAGAGGGCTGGTACGTGAATGAGTTGCCAGCAGATGTGATTGAAGGGTGTACATTAACAACATTTCAAAAGTATTTGGATAAATATGTAGATAGGAAAGGACTAGAAGGATATGGGCCAACTGCAGGGAAATGGGGTTAGCGTGGATGGACATTTACAAGGTGGAGTCGAACCCCTCTGTTAATTAAAGCCTAACACTCAGAAAAGCTCGTCTCGCTTTGTAATCTGTTTAGATGTGAGTGACACAGATCTCCTACATTCCACAATTTAAACAAAAATTAACAAGTTAGTTTTATAACTTTAATAGTGAACACAAAATAACAACTATTCACAAATACAAGCTCCTCTTTTCTTAGCTACTTACTATCTGACTCCAACTCTGTAAAAATCTGCTTTTCCAACAACCCACATATTAAACATTACAATCTCAAGACCACACTGTCTCCGCTGTGTTCACTCTTCCAGCTGCTGATCTCCCTGGGTCATGTTTTGTTTACTGCAATTATGTTTTACATGCACATGTATCTTTGATAGAGAGTGTTTGAGATGGCCAGTTAGCACTCCTGCTCTACAGCAGTTTCTCTGCTGTTGGATGGCAGTGGCTCTCCCTCTAGTGTTCAAAATCCTGGGTTTATATTCTCCCCATGATACAATAATTCTCACAGTTTGATTGCTTTCCAGGTGTCCAAACATAATATTCACATTCCGTTGGCTTCTGGTATCCTGAGTGTTATTTACACTCTTTGGTTGTATTTGAATTGTTGTCAAAACAGCAACCAAAACTCAAGTATCCATTTTCCAGCTAATTGTTACATTTGGAAGTCTGAGGTTTCGCTGGCATCTGTGGCTGTACTTTCTATTCAGCAAAACCCCTTCTGCCTTTAAGTGACCAGACATGCTTTCGGCTTCATAACACCTCCCTGTGCACTCTCCTGCAGCTCCTCGGCTCTACTTGGGCTCTTCTTTACCAGGTTCACTAATACCTCTGGCTTAAACACTTTTACCTCAACTTTTCCCAACGTGTCTTCCATCAACATCCAGCACTGTGTGTCCCAGCTTACTGCAGTGAAAAAACCTTTTCCCAGTGCCCTTCTTAAACCATCGGCACTGTAATTTCATGTGTTATACTCACTTATAGTGAAAACACCTGAGGCCTTTCACTTCCTTTCAACCCCTTTGGGCTTTTTTTCCAGTGCCCTTCTTAAACCATCGGCACTGTAATTTCATGTGTTATACTCACTTATAGTGAAAACACCTGAGGCCTTTCACTTCCTTTCAACCCCTTTGGGCTTTTTTTTTCACCTGTGGTAATCTGTTGCCAGTGTGCTTTACTCGACGCTTTGTAGTGTAGGATCACCCCTTCTCCCAATTTCTATCCTTCAACAGGATGAAAACCCTCCCAGAAGCTAAATTTCATCTCATGCACCAATGCATACTTAACTGCCATTTCTGCTGCGCTTCTCAATTCTTGAACTTCCTGTTCATTCGCATGAATTCTTATCATCTCTGGAAGTGAGTCTTTAAACTCCTCCAGCAGAATAATCTCCCTTCGAGCCTAACAGGTCTTAGCCATTTTTAAGGCCAGCTCCCATCTGTCAAAGTGACTGTGGTTTACTCTTTCAAACTCAATATAAGTCTGACCTGTCTTCGTCTCTATATCTCTGATCCGCTGTCTATATTCTTCTAGTACCAATTCATAAGCACTCAAAATAGCCTGTTTGACATCTGCATAATCTCTTGCTCCCGCATGTGACAGCACTGCACATACCTCACCAGCTGTGCCCACCAGCTTAGTCTGAGCTAGCATTA
>NW_025205333.1:1410-5275 GCF_004010195.1 Chiloscyllium plagiosum | reverse complement strand
GTGGGAGTTCTTTTTGACGGAGCTGTCAAGCAGCACAGAAATAACCTGTTCATTGTGGTTTCCAATCGGTCCCCAAATGGAGATGTTGCTGTTGTGGAAATGTCACTGGATTACTAATCCAGACCAGGCTAATGCTCTGGCAGCGGGTGGAAGTTAAAAACAATTAATAAAATATCGAGATCGAAAATCTGGTGTCAGTAACAGTGACCTGGAAGCCAATACCGATTGTAAACAGAATTTCCTTCGCTAATGTACTTTTAGGAAGTGAATCTCCCGTGATTTCCTGGGCTAGCCGAAAAGTGACTCCAAAGACCCTGACATGTGATAAAGATTTCAATGGTCTCTGAAACGGCCAAGCAAGGCACTTATTTGTATCAAACTACTCCGAGGTCTGAAAGGATGAAACCGGACTGAACACACGGCCTCGGCATCTGTGGCAGAAAAAGGAATGGGAACACAGTCCTGTCGACCCTGCAGAGACCTCCTCCATAACATCTGAGAGCTTGTGACAACATTTAGAGAGGTTTCCCACAGAGTGCACAGAAACAGCGGGAAAGGAGTAGGTCATGCAACACATTGAGCCTCCCCCATTCTAGTTCATGGAAAAAATCACCTCAATGCACTTACCCCACACGATATACAAAACCGTTAATGTGAATAACCTTGGGAAGCTATAAAATAGGAAGTGCAGTCGTACGTTTGGTCCATGGAATTTGCTACCCAATTCAATATAATGATGGTTGGCCCTTCATTTCCACACTGTATTCCTGCTCTTCCACCATCCCTTTACTGTCTCTAAATTCTTATTTATAATCAGTGTCTTGGTTTCCAGATGCGAGCGAATTCCCCAGGTTCACCAGTCCTTTTATTCTCATCTCAATGCAGAGTGGCCTTTCTGCATCTAATACTGTTTCCCCTTGTTTTAGACGTCCCAGTCAGGGTAATTATCATCCCTGCTTTCAATCTGACTCACCCTGTCAGGTGAGTACAGGCATTTATTCTCATCTCAATGCAGAGTGACCTGCCTGTACCAGCCAGGGGAATTATCATTCCTGCTTCCAATCTGACTCACCCTGTCAGAGTTTTGTATGTTTCACTGATTTCTCCACTCATTTTCCCAAACCCCATTCACTGAGATCTCCATTCATTTTCCTAAACCCCACGGATTACTGGCCCAGTTTCCCCAATCTCTGCTCCCGCAACAAGCCTGTCATCCCAGAGATCAGTCTGGTCATCCTTCACTGCTCTCCATCAATGTCAGGTTTTTCCTTTATTAGGTAAGGAGACCAAAACTACTCACAATACTGCACAATGATCGAGATGATATCTCACCAAGGCCCTGTACAGCTGCAGGAAGACATCTTTTCTCCTGGACTCATATCCCCCTGAAATGAAGGTCAACACACCATTTATCTTCCTCACTGCTTTCTGTTTCTGCAATATTGCTTTCAGCGACTGGTGTACAAGGAGATGCAGACCCTTTTCATTGTTACAGCTCCCCACTTGGTGAGTCTGTGTATACTGGGCAGCGTGCCAATGCCATGCCCAGTATTGACTTCTGTTTCCAGAACTGACTGCGTTGCATGGTCCTCAGAGGTTTATGCAGAAGGAAACAACAAAAAGGAACATACGTCCCTTTGTAGTTCAACGTGCTTCAACCAATACTTTCCAAATGGTCGGCTGTCAATTTATCGTTTCCACCAAAGGGCACACCGTCATCTCTATCCACATTGTTCTCCATCTGTCACGTATTTACCCAGTCACTCCACTTGTCTTAGTCTTCTCGGTGCTTTTTTACATCCTCCTCACCCACTCACAATCCCACATCCATTAGTGCTGTCAGCAGGTTGGGATATATTGTATCTGATTCCAGAAACCATCACTGATCACCGCCAGTGATGTTTAAAGGGCATTGTGAACAGTTGGGCCCCAAGCACTGATCCCTGTGACACCTCAGCAACCGTCCTCTGTTAATTTCTATTTATTTATTTCATGAATCTGGGTGTCACTGGCTGGGCCAGCATTTATTGCCTGTCCCTAATTGCCCTTGAGAAGGTGGTGGTGAGCTGCCTTGTTGAACGCTGCAGTCCACCTGCTGTGGTTGACCCACAATGACATTAGGGAGGGAATCCCAGGATTCTGACGCAGTGACTGAAGGAGCGGTGATATATTTCCAAGTCAAGATGGTGAATGGCTTGGAGGAGAACCTGAAGATGATTGTATTCCCATACATCTGCAGCCCTTGTCCTTCGAGATAGACGTGGTCGTGTGTTGGGAAGCTGGTCTCTGAGGATCTTTGGTGAATCATTTCGTTGCAGCATATAGATAGTAAAACACTGCTGCTGCTGAGCATCGATGGTGGAGCATTGTGGATGAAGAGACAGTCAAACTGGATGCTTTGTCCTGGATGGTATAAAGCTTCTTGAGTGTTGTTGGGGCTGCACCCATCCAGGCAAATTAGGAGTCTTCTATCACACTTCTGACTTATGCATTGTAGATGATGGACAGACTTTGGAAGTCAGGATGTGAGTTACTCGCCGCAGTATTCCTAGCTTCAGACCTGCTCTTGTAGTTACTGTGTTTATGTGGCGAGTCCAGTGAGTTTCTGAGCAATGATTACGCACCAGGATTTTGGTACTTAGGTTCAGTGATGGTAACATCATTGAATGCCAAGAGCCTGTGTTTAGATTGTATTTTATTGGTGATGGTCAGGGTCTGGCATTTGCGTGGCCTGAATATTACTTGCCACTTGTCAGCCTGGATACTGTCAAGATCTTGTCACATTTGGACATGAATTGCTTCAGTATCAGAGGAGACACAAATGTTGCAGAACATTGTGCATTCATTGTTGAACATCCCCACTTCTGACCTTAAAATGGAGGGAAGGTCATTGATGAAACAGCCCTGAAGAAGTTTCCGGCCACTGCTCGAGGGACTCCTACAGACTTGTCCTGGAGCTGAGTCGACTGACATTCATCGACCATGACCATCTTCCTACGTGGCAGGTATGATTCTAACCAGCAGGGAGTTTCCCTCTGATACCCATTGGTTCCAGTGTTGCTCATGGCCCTCGATACCACACTTGGTCGAAGGAAGCCTTGACTTAAAGGGCTATCGCTCTCACCCGATCTCTGGAATTCAGCTCTTTTGTCCATGTTTCAACCAAGGTAATGAGGTCAGGGACTGAGTGACCCAGGTGTAGCCCAAACTGGGCATCATTGATCAGGGTATTGCTGAGCAGGTGCTGCTTAAAAGCACTGACACCTTCCACGACTTTACTGTTGCTCGGGAGTAGACTGGTGGGGTGGTAATTGGCCGGATTGGATTTGTTCTGCATTTTATATACAGGAGATACCTGGGGTAATTTTCCACATATTCGAGAAAAGCCATTGTTGTTACTGTATTGAAACAGTTTGGCTAGGGGAGTGGTAAGTTATGGAGCACAAGTTTTCAGTACTATTGCCAGAATGTTGTCAGCATGTGTAGCCTTTGGAGTATCCAGTATCTCCAACCGTTTCTGGATATCGCGTGGACTGAATCGAATTGGTTGATGATTGGTAACTGAATTGCTGAGGACCACTGGAGGAGGCTGAGATGGATCATCCACTCAGCAGTTCTGACTGAAGATTGTTGCGAATGCATCAGCCTTATCTTATACACTGAGGTGCTGGACTGTTCCATCATGGAGGAACGGGTTATTTGTGGAATCTTTTCCTCCAGTGAATTGGTTAATTGTTTCCAACGTTTCTCGACTAGATGTGGAAGGACTGCAGAGATTGGTTCTGATCCTTTGCTTGTGGGATCACTTAGCTCTGTCTATCACTTACTGCCTATGCTGTTTGGCGCACAAGTAGTCCTGTTTGGT
>NW_025205333.1:0-844 GCF_004010195.1 Chiloscyllium plagiosum | reverse complement strand
TCAGTCTGTTGCTTGACGAGTATGTTTATTTCTATTCACTGTTTCCTGCCAGCTGTCCCATTCTAGAAAACATGTCCATACATTCGCCCCAATCCACTCAGATTTGATGTTATAAACTAGGCTTGGGGCTTTACCAAAATATTTCTAGAAATCAAAATGTTTTACATCCATTGCTTCTCTTTCATTTGTCTCCCAATCTGTTTCTCAAACATAATTCCCATTTCATAAATCGTTAGTGTTGTCTATGACCAATGCTTTCAGCCCCAATAATTTCTCCCAAACCATTTACTTAATATGTTCTATGTTCCATGTTCTCTATCATTTTTCCACACCAGACTTGGTTTTCCTTGTATTAGAAATTTCTGTGAAGACAGAACTGAAGTACTGGCTTCATAGTTCTGCCATTTCCCTGTTCTCTGGTTTCAAACTGTAAGGAAACTGCACTTGTTTTCTCATATTTCTCACATTGACATGATTTACCCAGTTATAAAATGTTCACTCTTATAAATGTACTCTTCAGAAATTCATCAATTCCTGCCTTAAACTGCTCTTTAGTGACCTTCCACACCATACACTCACAGGAGCATAGACTCTGTGCCTACAGAAGTACAGCACGATCTATATTAGTCCCACTTTCCTACAGTAGACCCATAGCCTGGAATGTTATGACCCTTCCAAGTTTTCGTCCAAGTATTTTTTAACGATTTTGAGGTTACCCTTGATAATTCCCGTCGCAGGAAGTAATCCCATAACGCGGAACACTCTCGAGGTTAAAAACATGTTTCAATCCTCTCTGAACATCAAATTCTTCTAAACGTGTGTTCCTTTATTCTCGACTCTCTGA
>NW_025205332.1:4001-10374 GCF_004010195.1 Chiloscyllium plagiosum | reverse complement strand
ACATTGGTTAGGCTATTTTTGGAACGTTGCGTATAAATCTGGTCTCCCTCCTATTGGAAAGATGTTGTGAAACTTGAAAGGGTTCAGAAAGGATTTACAAGAATGTCGCCAGGTTTGGAGGATTTAAGCTAGGCTGGGGGTTGAATAGAGGTTGAATAGACTGGGGCTGTTTTCCCTGCAGCGTTGGAGGCTGAGAGGTGATCTTATCTATGTATATAAAAGCATGAGTTGCATGGATAGGATAAATAGACAAAGTGTTTTCCCTGACGTGGGGGATCCCAGCACTAGTGGGCATAGGTTTATGGTATGAGAGGAAAGACTTTAAAGAGACTTGAGAGCCAACGTTTTCACACAGAGGGTGGTACGTGTATGGAATGAGCTGCCAGAGGAAGTGGTGGAGGCCATTCCGATTGCAAAATTTAAAAGGCATCTTCATGTGTATATGAATAGGAAGGATATGGGCCGGGTGCTGACAGGCGGGACTAGATTGCATTGGGATATCTGATCAGCATGTACTGGTTGGACCGACGGGTCTCTGTTTCTGTGCTGTCCATCTATGACTCTTTGACTTTCCAGCCAATTCCGTATCCAAACAGCCAGTTCCGCCAGAATTCTATGGTGATGCACCTGCTAACCAGTGTGTTATGTGAAACTTTGTGTCTTTCTCGAGTCCAAGTTACTGATTTCAATGCACAAAGCCATGCTGACTCTCCCTAATCATTTCTTGTCTTTCCAATGACATGTAAATCTTGTCCCTGAGAATCCCTTCCAACAACTTCTCTGCCACTGCTTCAGGCTCACCGGTCTATAGTTCCCTGGCTTTTCCTTACCACCTTTCTCAAATAATGGCACCCATCTGTGGCGATCGATGATACAAATATCGCAGAGAGGGGCCCAGCAAAAGCTTCCCTAATTACCCACAAAGCTCTGGGATACACCTGATCAGATTCCAGGGATTTATCCACCTTTATGCATTTTAAGACATCCAGTACAACCTCCTCTGTAATATGTACACTTGCCAAGTTATCACTATTTATTTCTTCAACTTCTCTAACTTCCATATGCCCTTTCAGTAAAAACTGACATGAAATACTTACAGAATCTCTCCCACCTCCTGCTGTTCCATAGACAGTCTTGTTGATCTTTGAGGGTCGCTATTCTCTGCCTAGTTATTCTTTTGTCTTTCGTGTATTTGTAGAATTAGATTAGATTAGATTAGATTACAGTGTGGAAACAGGCCCTTCGACCCAACAAGTCCACACCGACCCGCCGAAGCGCAACCCACCCATACCCCTACATTTACCCCATACCTAACACTACGGGCAATTTAGCATGGCCAATTCACCTGACCTGCACATGTTTTGGATTGTGGGAGGAAACCGGAGCACCCGGAGGAAACCCACGCAGACACGGGGAGAATGTGCAAACTCCACACAGTCAGTCGCCTGAGGCGGGAATTGAACCCGGGTCTCCGGCGCTGTGAGGCACCAGTGCTAACCACTGTGCCACCGTGCCGCCCACAATCTCTTTGGATTCTCTTTGGATTCTCCTTAAACCTATTTCCCAAAGCTATCTCATGTCCCCTTTTTTGCCTCCTGGTTTCCCGAGAGTATACTCCTACTGCCCTTATAGTCCTCTAGGGATTCACACAAACACAGTGGTCTGTACCTGCCATATCCTTCCTTCATTTTCTTGACCAGAGCCTCAATTTTGCGGGTCATGCAGCATTCTCGACGTCACCCAGCCTTGGCCTTAACAGGAACATACTGTCTGTGTACTCTCATTGTCGCAGCCCTATGGAGGCAATGGCAGATGAGGACAGAGAAACAATAATTATCAGTAAAGTGGTAGTGTTGAGAAAGCTAACAACTCATCCTTATCTCTACAATTCCTCTCTAGCCTCAGAACTATCACTATCTCTGCATCAAAAACATCTCAATCGCTGCAACATCCTCCAATCTCTAATCTCCTCCAGTCTCAACACCCTCTCTATCTTTAATCATGTCCACCCTCACAAATTTCTGTGATGTGCCTTTCTTTAATTCCAGCCTTCAGGATAACCCATTTTTATTTCAGATTCTTGCAGAGCTCCACAATGTCCCGCTTAACCTCTGTCACATTTTTCTCCAAAAAACATTAATCAATCACGTATCATCTTTTCTAATATCACTTTCTCTGACCTGGTTTCTATTGTGGCTTGTCATATTCCTATATTACGCGTCTGTGGTCTACATGACAGAAAACGGTTTTGTGGTCCATTGGGTTTATGCTGTAAAGAAATCTCCCAGCTAACTATTTTAATCCCATTTTCCAGCACAGAGCCCATAGACCTGTCAGCCTTGGCCTTGCAAGTGTGTTCCTAAATAGATTTTAAATGCCATCGGGATTTCTGTCTTTCACTCTCTTCCAGACAGTGAGGTTTATTGCAACTGTTGCTCTATAATATCACCCACACGGTTCAGAGTAGCTGGGTCTGTGTGAACCATAGATCGCCCACACATTGTGAAGGATGGCAGTGTCCCTGAGAAGGGCACAGGAGATTAACCAGGATGGTTCCAGGAATGGGGGATTTTAGTTGCAGAATTTGTGGGGCTATTTTAACATTAATTGTTCACGTGACATGTGTGTTGCTAATACACATCAAGAATAACCATCCACAATTACTGGACTCTCCTTTTCAACCTCTCCCCTTGCTTGCGCTGTGGTAATATTCAGGTTAACCACTACCAGACATCTCTCTCAAATGAGAGAGCAGTCCGATGGTTGGGTAGGACAATGCTGACTTGATATTTTACACAGTGATGCCACTGTGCCTCGAGGGTGGGGAGAGGGAATGCTGAAGGTGGTGGATGGGAAACCACTCAGGTACAGTGCTTTATCCTGGAGGATGTTCACTTTCTTTAATATTGCTGTGGGGGGTGGGGGGGGGGGGGAGGGTGCACTGATGCAGACAAGTGGAGAATGTTCCAACACAACCCTGATGTGCACCTTATAGAGAGCAAACAGACATTGGGGAATCAGCGGTTTGGAAAAACTGAGATTGTTCTCCTTGTAGCAAAGGAAATTTGGGGAGCTGTGACAAAGCGATTTACAAAAGTTACACATTATAATAATAAACTTTACACCCTTCAGCTCATTATACAAGGATTACAGGATACATGTTGAAGATTTGGGAAGATCTGTTGAGAGGATGGTTTTATTCAAAGGAGAACGTTTATTCGGCAAATGGTATTGATCTGAAACACAATACTCTCACACAATATGAATATCCAGGTCCTGATGAATTGAGTAATTCTGTCAGAGTTTGGCGTTACAGTGACTGAGATTACCATCTGAATATCTGCCTGTAACACACGTTTATAAAATCCATCACTGTCAGTTCAAGTTTGAAACTCATACTATCCCCTCCTCCTGGCCCAGGATGACTGTACACATTACCCCTGGTGGAGGTTAGCAGGCACTTAGAGGGCAAATCTATGTGCGTTTCTTTGAGTTTCCACCTTGGGACTTCATGTGACTGAACATAGGACAGAATGTCCCAAGATTCAGTGAGATATGGAGAGCAGGATTTCCTTCCTTTTCTTTCCTTCCGTTCTGCCGCTGTGCCTCCTCAATAAGACAAGGGGTGTGAAAGGCTCATGCAGCTTGATGGGCAAGCTGTCTCCATTCTGACCAATGGGCAGCAAGCTCCTCCCAGTCATGAAACAGAGTATCCCTGAAAGATAGCAACTGCGCATGCTTCCCACTGCCCAGTGCTCACAGTACATGTTTCGAATAATGAGGGGGGAAATCTCCTAGAACAGGCATAACAGGAAGTTCCAAAAGGATTATAAACAGCTTACAGAGAGATTATAAACAGCTTACAAAGGGAACGTGGGCAACAAGTTGGCAAATAGAGTATAACTTGGGATAAACTGTAGAAAGCTGCACCACAAAAGGGACTGGGGGGAAATGAGCAGGAAACACAAAAAGCTAGCACACAATTACAACATTAAAACAGGAAGGGGATGGAATCCTGTCTCTTATTTCAAAGAGTTTGCCATATAAGAGTTTGGAGTATATACCTTAGGACAACTAAACAAATGGCGAGTGAGACCACATCTGGAGTAACGTGAACAGATTTGGTCGCTTTAGTTAATGAAATAGAGCAGTTTATTGGAGGCATTTCAGAGAAGATCCATTGGGATGATCCCTTTTTTGAAGGGATTATCCTGTAAGCAAAGGCTGAATAAGTTGGGAATCTACTCACTGGACTTTTGAAGAATGAGAGGTGATCTCTTTGAAACATACATGATTCTGTCGAGGTTTGACAGGGTAAATATGGAGAGGATGTGTCCCATTACGGGTGAGTCTTGAACCAGATTCTGGGTCAGTCGCGGAATCAAGGGTTCTGTTTCAGATTTGTCACGTTAAAGATAACAACGACACAGGTTAGGGTTTCAGTAGCAATGGAGCTGGGGTGAGAAGGAGACAAGCAACGTTTTAGAGATTGGAATTCCTGGTGTTTGTGATTGTGTAGATGCCTGATCAGAAGGTCACCTTGGGATCAGATATGAAAGCAATATTATGAAGAATGTAGTTCTGCCTCAGACACTTCCCAGTGATAGGGAGGGACACAGCAGTAAGGGAAATTAATTTGAATAGCAACTGAAGGCAATGGGTTTAACAATTACAGTGTTTCATTGGAGTGAATTGCAGCTATTCGAAGCGTGGTAAGCAGTTTGATAACTGAGTAATAGTGGAGTAATGGAGACGGATGATGGGGAGGGAGAGCTGGACATTGTCAGTGTACATGTGAAACCTAACACAGTGCTTTTGGGCGATGTTATTTCCTGGCAGTATGCAGGTGAGAAACAGGACGGACCAAGGATAGATCCTGGAGGGACACCAAATACAATGAATTCAGAAAGGAAAGGGAGAGTGGAGATGGATCAGGATTTTCCAATGATGGTGACGTCAAATATTAGGTTTTAGCAAAATGGGAGAGAAGGACATAACGAGAAAAGACAGACAGACAGATCATGGAACAATATCTGTGAATTGCAAGGGGGGGAGGGCGGGGACAAGCAGGAGGATGAGACAGAGATTTTGAATGTCCATGATTGAGCTTCACTGGGGTAAATGTTCAAGATGACCTCTAATAAGGCTTGACAAGAGACTCTAGGAAATGCAAGTTTAGGACTAAAATGAGGAGCACCCTTGTGAGGCAGTTTGGCTCGGTGGGCTAGTAGAGAAGGAGCGAAGAAGCAGAGGCAGCTGATCGGATTGTCTCAATGTTATTCACAGAGAAACTCCATGTGCTCCTCACACTTGTTGTTGGAGGGGAGGATGGAGGAGGCAGGATAATGGACATTTATTTATTTCCAAAACAATAAACACAACCTGTGATAGTGATTCTAAAAATAACTGAACAAACCTGTCGTATTTATCATTTATCAAGAATATTAAAATATATAACTGAAGCTCAGGTTTGAATCCCAAATTGGTTGAGGGTGGCTCTGAAGTCAAGAAAAAAATAACTGGAATGAAGAATCTACTGTTTGCCATGGAACCATTGGGGATGTTTTTCTGCCATTGAGAATGTCCTTGAGGGAAGGAAACCCGACAGTGGCCCATCAAATCACTCATTGTATTAATCACTGCACAGTCTCAACAAAGGAATGAAATAGGATGGACCACATTACATCTACCAATGCACTAGCAAATACAACCACACAATTAGCCCTCTTGACCCTGCAACTTCCGCCTCACTGTGGGTCAACAACAGCAGCAGAACTGTACTCCAGCCCAATCTGAAACTCATGGCCTGATATCCCCCACTCAACCATTAACATCAAGCCAGGGGAATCAACCCTGGTTCAATGGTGAATGCAGGAGCAGTACCAGGCATACCTAAAAATGAGGTACTAACCTGGTGCAGCTACCAAACCTGCATGCCAAACAGCACAAGCAACATCAATTAGAACTAAGTGGTCCCATAAGCAATAGATTAGATCTGAGTTCTGCAGTTCTGCCACACCTAGTCAATAGTAGTGATGGACAATTAAACAACTCACTGGAGGAAGTATCACAGATATCCCCACCCTTACCGATGGAGTAGTCTCACACATTCATGCAACAGATTTTCAGTCAGCAGTGCCAAGTGGATGAGCCTCCTCCATTGGTCCCTAACATCACAGATATGAAGCGATTTGGTTAAAAACTCATTTCAAATCATATCAAGAAATGGATAAGCAGTGTAAAGGTATGGGCCCTGCCAATATTACTGTTGGCTGTGCTCCAGAACCTGCTGCCCACCAAGGCAAGTACTGCTCCAGCACTGGCACCTACTGACTTTGTGGAACATTGCTCAGGGATGTTCCAACACAAAAAC
>NW_025205332.1:0-3394 GCF_004010195.1 Chiloscyllium plagiosum | reverse complement strand
CTCTTCGATATCGCTGAGTGAATAATCTGTAATGTCTCTTACCCAACCACGTTGTGGGAGCACCTTCACCATACAAACTGCAGCAGTACAAGTAAGTCAAACATCACCCTCTCCAGAGGCAACAAGGATTTGGCATTGATCGCTGGTTTCTGTGGAAGGAGAACTCATATTGCAGTTGATGTTTCAGGGAGTGCAATATGAATTACAGGGAATGAAAATGGTGCAGACTTTGACTGTCAGAAATTGAAGGAAAATGCACTCGCTTATTGGAAAAAAGAATTCTTGACTGTCAAAGATATTGTGGAAAAAATAACCTGATAATGGAACAGCATATGGTCAGGAGCCGGGCAGCAGTGGACAATTCATTTATATTCCTGAAGAAGGGCTTTTGTCCGAAACGTTGATTCTCCTGCTCCACGGATGCTGCCTGGCCTGCTGTGTTTTTCCAGCTCTACATTTTTCAAATCATTTACAAAACAGCTGTGAAAATAATAGTAAAATACTATACAGAGCAAAAATACACCCATGAGAGACTGAAGAAGCTAGATAATGAACAGGTGAACATCAGAGAACCCAGAGGTGAACGAGAGCAAAGTTCACTTTTATGATCCCACAGTCAAAGATGTCTAGCACAGAAACAGACTTCTTCGGTCCAACCTATGCCAACCAGATATCCTAACCTAATCCATCTAAATTAAATCCTATCTGCCACTCCTCAGCCCATTGGCCCCTCTGATCAATATCTCACTGTACTCTGAGATAACCTTCTTCATTGTCCATAATACCTCCAATTTTAGTGTCACCTGCAAAATTACGAACTATACGGCCTCTATTCACATCCAAATCATTTAAATGAATGACGAAACAAGTCCAGAAAAAAAACTACATTTCTCTGGGTTTGAATGTGCTCTGTGTAAATCCTGCCCTATGACTCTTTTTACCAGGGAAGGCTGCACAAACATCCATCTGAACATTGCCCCCTATAAAGCTGGCGGCCGCGCACGTGTCCAGTGAATCATTGCCCCGAATAAAGATGGCGGCGCTCACTCGGGCAGATTACTCAACGAGGCATATTCCTGTTTGCTGCAAAAACGGGACACTAAGTTTCAAATTTGTATTTTCCGATGTGTACCAAATGATTGTTAAACCTCTCAGACCATACCAAGACCATTTCCCTCCCGCTTCCCGCAGTTTATTTCTTTCCTTACCGACAGCCCTCTGCACACACACAATCCAAACATCCGCGCCCAGCGCGAGGATGATCACGTGGTATAGTCTAGTCCCGCCCTCATTCACTGATTGGTCGGAGGACCAACTGCCCTGCCAGGTCCTCCAGTTCCTCCCCTGCCTTTCCATTGGTCCGCCGCTGACATCAATCACTTCTTCGGCCTCTCCTCAGTCCATTGGTCCATCTGATCAATATCCCACTGTATTCTGAGATAACCTTCTTTTTTGTGCACAAAACCAGCTGTTTCCTGGAGCATGCGCACTGCTTCGTGGCTTTTGTTGCTGTTTCTCAGTTACAAGAGTGAGGGACAAAGTTAAAAATCACACAACCACCTGATGAAGGACCAGCAAAGTAGTGCTTCCAAATAAACCTGTTGGACTATAACCTGGTGTTCTGTGAATTTTAATTTTGTCCATCCTAATCCAACACCAGCACCTCCACGTCCGAGTGAGGGAGGAATGCATAACATAAGAACAAAAGATCTTGGAAAAGGAGAAGGCCGTCCTGCCCTTCAAGCCTGGTCTACCATTCGATAAGATCATGGCTGATCATTTTGTGGCTGCAGAACCATTTACCCACGTTCTCACCGTATTCCTTAATTAATTATTTTTTTTTAAAAAAAAGCTAACTTAGCTTTAAAAACGTTCATTGACCTAGCATCAACTACTTCCCTGGCCAATGCACTTCATCGAGGTCAAGACGTTCCTTCTCAATTCAGTCCTAAATTTGCTGCCTCTAACCTTGTGCTGATGCCCTCTTGTCCTAGCTTCACCTGACAGTGGAAACATCCTCTCTACTTCTATTTTATTCATTCCATTCATTATTTTATATCTTTCAATTCTTCTGAATTCCAATGAATATAAGCCCAATCTACTCAGTCTCTGTTAAGCCAAACCCCTCACCTCCGGAAACAACATAGTTAACCTCCTCTGCACTCCCCTCTAGTGCCAATACATCCTTGAGCACGTAAGGAGATAAAAACTGCATGCAGTACCCCAGGTGTGGCCTCACCAGCACCCATTATAGCTAGAACATAACCTCTTCTTTTTAAACACAATCCCTTCAGTCATGAAGGACAAAATTCCATTTGCCTTCTGAACTGATTGTTATACCTGGTGAACAACCCTCCTGCAGAAGGATGTTCAGGTTCCTTTGCATAGCAAATAATATAACTTTTTTAAAATTCAAGTAATAATCTTTTTATTAATGTTTCTCCAACCAAAGAGTATGACTTTACATTTATGAGCATAATAATCCACTTGCCAAACCATTGCCCACTCACTCAATGTATCTATGTTCCTCTGCAAAGTTTCCCAGTCCTCCGCACGCTTTGTCCTGGTACTCATCTTAGTCTCACATGCAAACTTTGACACCCTACATGTGGTCCCCATTTCCAAATCATCTGTATCAATTCTAAATAATTGCAGTCCCAACACTGATCCTAGAGGCACACTACTAGTTACTGATTGCCAGCCAGAATAAGGCTTATTTATCCCCACTCTTCGCTTTCTGTTAGTCAACCAATCTTCTATCCATGCTAATACTGTATCCCATGCACCCTTATATAATGCAACAGCCACTTACGTGGCACCTTGATGAAGACATTTTGGAAATCCAGGTACACCGCATCCACTGGGTCCCCATTGTCCACCTTGCTCGAAATGTCTTCATAGAGTTCCAAACGATTTGTCAAGCATGACCTACCCTTCATGAATCCATGCTCTGTCTGCCCAATGGGACAATTTCTATCGAGATTCCCTGCTATTTCTTCCTTGATAATAGACCCAAGCATCTTTCCAACTACAGAGAATAAACAAACCGGTGGAGAATTCCCTATCTTTTATCCACCGCCTTTTCTTACAGTCCTTCCTTTTCACTGGAATATGCCTTTGCTGAGCACTTCCTAAAATGTCTTTGAAAATCTGCAGTGAGATGAGATCACTCACAGTGCACAGAGCAGGGAGCAATGAGAGGGCTCCAAACATCGCTAACAGGACCTGACATAGATACAGTGCTGGAGGGGGAGCACAGTACAGTACAGACACACCTCAGACTCAATCACCACCTCTACTTTAATTTACGTTGCACTGAGGCAGCATGGGGAGTTCATAGTTATCAATCCAGGCCTGTGCTGTCTTAGTGAGCATCAGGACAACAGAGGGGCAA
>NW_025205331.1:7999-10373 GCF_004010195.1 Chiloscyllium plagiosum | reverse complement strand
CCCTCTCCCGAAACTCCACACTCCACCCACTACAACAGACATTGTAAATCATTGCCCTCTCGTTCTGGACTGATCTATACCAGTATACAGGTCCTCTCACTTCCACTTTTCCACTATGTTCAGCATCTCATGCTCTTCAGTCAGGTCAGCCGCCCCTACCTTCCCCCACTCTTCAATAACTTGAGCGGGAACAAGATAAGTCTCTCCAACGTTTCTTCGGAAAACAGCTTACTCATTGCAGGTATCAGTCCTCGAAACTACCACCACAGACACACTCACGTCCTTTCTTCAAGAAGACAGTCCAGTATTCCAGACATCGTCTTCTCAGACCCCCATATCAGTTCAGCATCGCACTTGTATTCACTGTATCTTGTCGTAAAGACCTACATGATTATGTTCGTTGTTTATACAATAACTTGTCGTGGATAGTGCACCTGATGAAGTAAATAACTCTGTAAGTCAGAATTTTGCAATGGCCCCTCTGTTGAAATAATATTTGCTGTTGTTTTTATGATTATCTGTCAAACCGAACAACCTGACATTTTCACACCCTATGTTTCAGCTGACCGATGTTTGCCCACTCTTTCAACCTGTCTCTGTAATTCTGCATCCTCTTTGTATCTCTTCACAACATACATCTCCAACCTATCTTGGTGCAGGCTGCAATTTATATTGCTCCACCTCCTGTCGTTCATCTGAGTCCATGATAAAAATTGTCTGTCTTCTGTTTCCATATGTTTTTGACCCTCATTATTCCTTCTGTCACCATATAAGGAAGGCTATATGCATAAAGCACACTTTGGGACACCAATTAATGCTATGCGCTCGTCTTTTATTACTCTTACTCTTTGTTTCTCTACTACAAATGTAACCTTCAGTTGTCTCGTCTAATTTTCTCTTGATATTCAATTCTAATTCCGAGTGACACTTATCATTATCATGCGTTTCAGCATATAAGAACATTTTTGTCAATTGTGGCCCTCTGACTTTGTTTATCCATGCTTTACAAATTGAGGAAACAATCCTTGATTGTACTTAACCTTTCTCCTCTTTAAAGGTGGATGAATGTTTATTTACAATCTCTTCCACCAACTTATTGTTGTGCCATTGAATACCTCTCTTCGCCAATACTTACTCTAAGTTGAGAATTACATTTACCTTCATCATCCTGAACCTTCTGACAAAATGATCACCAATTCTTAAATGTGCTTCCACTTGATCTATTTCACGTAGCACTTCTACAAGGACCAGGACGAACAATAGCATTTTTCTTATTGACCTGGACACATACTGCTGTGGAAAGCCCTCCTGAGTACAATCTCGAGACACTTTCCTTTCAAGTACCTATCGCTTTCGGTATAACAATCTACAATTGGATAAATATTATCCCCCCGCATAGCAAGATAATAACGTCAGTATCTCTAACAAACTGCTCTCCAGATTTTTGTTTCTGTGCATTCTCCCCCGCCTCTCCAACCAAGCCTCCATGCCAACGTAATCATACCTTCTTGTTCCTTCTATTTGGCAAATTGATAATCTCCTGGATGTTTCTGGCACATCCTCTTTCTCCAAATTACAAAACTCTCCTACAGATATACTGCTCTCTTCATTTCCTCTCTTTTTCTGAACTTCTTGCACCAAAGACATTTAACACGAAGTATTGCTCTTCCTGATGTTTACCTCCGACTGTCTCCCTATCGCTACTTGACATTTTCAATTTGTCAGGCTTTCTCCCATCCTCTGCCATTCACGCTCTCATTGTCGCAGTCTCACTCAATACTTGTTCCTCCCATTGTGTATCCTTTTCTCTCTCCCGGTCTCTCTCACTGATATACTCCTATGTTATCTCTCTCATTCATTTATCGCTGTTTTGCTCCCATCGATATGTGTTTTTGTTTTTGTATCTCTTCCGACACCGATCTCTGTCTGCCATTCTTTTGGAAAAACGCCCTTTCTGCCTATCGCCCACAACTTATTATCTGTATATCTTTATTTACCTTTACTACAGTCTTTCTCCTGTGACGCTGCACTTCTGCTTCACAATATCTCAATTACTCACAATTTGTTGAACACAATTCTCTCCCTTTCATTTCCTCTGTCACACTGAGCGCATTCATTAAAATTATATGAACGAGGAGCACGAGTAGTAGTTCGGCTCCTGATGACGATTCTGACATTCAATTCGATCATGGCTGATGTTAACTCGGCGTCAACTTTCCTGTCCGTTCCCTTCAACTCGTTAAGAATTGAAACTCTTTCTATCTCCTCCTTAAACGTCCTTCGTACCCTGGGTTACCAATTCTAATGAGTGTATGGTTTGTTTTAAACAGAAAGTGCTTCCCTGAGTTTCATGTAGAATATTTGCTGTCAGTAT
>NW_025205331.1:0-6288 GCF_004010195.1 Chiloscyllium plagiosum | reverse complement strand
CCTAAAAGGAACACCTTCACTTTCCCGGATTGAATGCTGTCTGCCATGTCTCTGCCCAACTCTCTGAGCGATGTACATTCTGCTGTGTTCACGGAGATTTCCTTTCAATACCTTATACTCCAACAATCTTAATGACATCTGCAAATTGCTGATCAGACTACCGTTACCTTCCTCAAAAACTTTTATGTATCTCACAAATAACAGTGGTCCCAGCACTGATCCCTGCAGCACACCATTAATCACGGGTTTCCATTGTGAGAAGCTTCCTTCCACTTCGACACTCCGTCTCCTGGTGTCCAGCCAGTTCTCTATCATCTAGCTCGTACACCCTGGACCACATGCGACTTTACCACCTCAATCAGCCTATCATATGGAAATTCCCTAGTGCCTGACGAAAGTCCTTGTGTATTACATCTACGGCGCTTGCCTCACAAATCAACATTGTCACTTCGTCAAAGAATTGCAATAAGTTGGTAAGACATGACCTTTCCTACACAAAAACATGTCACCTATTACTTGTAATCTCATTTTCTTCCAAATGGGAATACATCCTAGGTCTCAGTATCTTCTTCACAGCTTTCCTACCGTTGACATCAGGATCACTTTTCTATAATTAGCTCGATTTTACCTGCTTTCCTTTTTACACAGCGGACAATATTAGAAATTGCCCACTATTTCGTGGCCATGTTCAATGATGCTACAATGATATCTGTTTTGAAAGAGCCAGCAATTACCTCTCTCGCTTCCCTCAGTAACCTGACATAGATGCTGCCCGGATCTGGGGACTTGTCCACATTATTGCCTTTGAGAATACCCAGCAATTTCTCCCTCTTTATTTTGACTCGACCTAGGGTAATCAAACATCTATCCCTAGCCTCAACATTCATCACAACACTCTGCTCGGTGAATAACAATGCAAATACTCATTGAGAACCTCACCCATTTTCTCTGACTTTACACATACGTTTCCTCCTTTGCCTTTGAGTGGGGCCAACCCTTTCTCTCGTTGCCCTCTTGCTCCTTGTATAGGAATAAAAACGCTTTCGATTTTCCCGTAATCCTGTTTGCTCCAGATATGTCATGACCACCTTCAACCCTCTTAGTTCCACGTTTCAGATTACTCCTACATTCCCGATATTCTTCCAAAGGTTAATCTGTCTTGTGTCGCCGAGACGTTACGTACCTTTCCTTTTTCCACTTAGCTCAGCTCACAATTTCACCTATTACCCACGGTTTTCAAATGGAAAAAAAAATCTCCTGAACTCTAATCCACCGCTCTTTACAAATCTCCCACATATCCAATGTGGATTTGCCTTCAAACCGCTGAACCCAGTCAATATTGACAAGCTCCTTCCTGAATTTGGTGTCGTTGGCCTTCCTCCCGCTTAGTCCTCTTACTTTATGACAACTACCGTCTTTTTCCATGAGTATTCTAAAACTTGAGAACTGTGACCACTACTCCCAAAGTCATGCCTACTGAAATTCAAAATACATAACCAGGCTAATTCCACAACACCAGATCCAGTATGTACACTTCCCGAGTTAGACAATTTACATACTGCTCGAGAAACCCCTCCTGTATACTCCTTACAAATTCGGCTCCATCTACATCTCCAATACTAAGTGAATCCCAGTCAATGTTGGGCAAGATAAAGCCTATCACCATCGCCCTGTTGCTGCTACATCTTTCCATTGTCGCTTTATATATTTGAACCATTATCTCACGCAGGCTTTTGGGAGGACTGCAGTAGAACCCCAGCATTATTACCGCACCCTTCCAATTTCTGAGCTCTGTTCTTTTTGTGTTACTCTTTGAGCCTGCCATATGTTCTCTTTCAACATAGCTGTGATATCCTCTTTGATTAGTAATGCAAACCCTCCTTCCCCTTTAACTCCATCTCTATCTTATCTGAACCATCTATATCAGGCGATATTGTGCTTCCAATCATGCCCTTCCCTCAACCAGGTTTTAGTAATAGAAATATCATCATACTCCCAGGTACTAACCCAAGTCCGAAGTTCATGTGCCTTACCTACCACATTTTTAACTTTAAAATAAATACACCTCAGTCCACCTTTGCCTTCCTCATCTCCTTCCTGTCTTGCATTCCACTTCGTCGCTCTGACTTCAGTAAGTTCCTTAGAAGTTTTAGTTACTACCTCCATACTGTCTCCTCATTTGATTCCCATCCCTATGCCACATTAGTTTAAACCCTCCCCAACAGAATTTGCAAAACGACGTCCAAGGATATTGGTTCCAGTCCGGCCCAAGTGTAGGCCGTCCAATTTGTAATAATCGTACCTCGCACAGAACTGATCCCAATGAGCCAAAATCTGAACAGTTCCTCCCTGCACCATCTCCAAGCCACGCATTCATCCTGCCCATTTTTTCATTTCTACTCTGACTCGCGCATGACATTGGTCGCAATCATGACATCACTACTTCTGAGCTTCTACTTTGAACATGGCCCCTAATTCCCTAAATTCTGGTCGTAAGACATCATCCCGTCCGTTTTGACTATATCACTGATGCCCATATTCACCACGATACCCTACCCCTTAAGAGGGTTCTGCACCTGTTCTGAGACATTCCCGACACGTGAACTTGTGAGGCAACATACCATTTGGGATTCTCATTTTCGTTCAATTGTATTCCCTGTGACTATCATCTTTCCAATCTTTTGTCTGCCCTTCTGAACAGCTGAGTGCCACGGTGCCATGAATCTGATTCCTGCTGCCGTCCCCGTTGAGCCAGCTGTCCCAACAAAACCTTAAAATGGACACTTGTTTTAGAGCGAGATGATTGCAGGGTCACCTGCACTACCTTCCTGCTCTTTCTCTGCCTTTTGATCACTCATTCCCTTTGTCCATTGCAGGTTATTTTCATGCTGTTGGTGTCATTGTTGGGTCTTTAACTTCTGTGAGGAGCTGGTGAGAGGTTTTTACTTGTTTGTGGGCCACTATGACTACTCGCAGTCGATATGTTACTGTGTGTGTGTATGCATTTGCCCATGGGTATATATATATATATATATATATATATATATATATATATATATACACACACACACATCCGTGCGTTTACGCATGTGTATATAGACATGCACACACACACACGCACAGACACAGTAACATAGAGACGTCAAGGAGTCATAGTGGCCCACAAACCAGTAAACATCTTCTACCATCTTCTCACAGAATTTAAAGAGCCTACAACCACATCTGACAGCACGAATGTAATCGACAAGATTACCTGCATGGACTGTGAAAAGCACAAGGTCGGACAAATGTGAAAGAAATTGACCATACAGATGCATAAACATCAGCTCGCCATTACCATTCACCACAAGTAATCTCTCTCTTGCTTACAAACAGACAGACAATGAAGGAGACAAATTCAAATGGCACAATGAAACATCCTACTGCAGGCAAAATAGAGCGACCCGTCAGAATTCATTGAAGCCTGCACACCAATGAGTACAGAATCATTGTATTAAACGTGAACAAATATACAAGCCAATCAGATACAGAACTGGAAGTGTAGGAAAACACAGAGGCAAAAATACCATTCGAGACAAACCAGAAACTATTCAGCGAAGGCGCACTAACCACTTCACCCAATGTGACGTCTGCAGAAAACCACATAGACTCGGTGATAAATGTATGACCGCACAGTAACACTCTCATACAAAGAGACACACACAGTGACACGCACTCTCACTTCGTCTCGTACATTCACACACACACACACACACAAACACACATGGGCATACACATACAGAAACACACACATGCACATGCACAGCTACACACGCAAAGTCATACACACTTGCACAAACAGATACACTCACAATCACACAGACACAGTCACATTATGCATATACAGCTAAATATACAGAATTACACACTGTCATTCAAGCAGAGACACACACTCACTAACTCGTGTACCTCCTCCCCCCACACACACATGTTAACATGCCTAAATCTATCATATCTCAGACACACAAGGAGATTCAATGTACATTAGTACAATGTCGACAGTGTGGGAGGACTGATATTCTAGTACTTGGTATTATTCAGTCAGTGCATTGTGCTCATCACTGCAATGTACACTGTGTGAACTAACTGAGACATGGACACTCAGCAGTGTGCAATGTGCATAGCATCTACTGTAATGCAACATCTACTCGATCATAGAATAGCTACTTGGACAATCAAAAGTGAGTACGCTGTGTGTTGTGTGCAGTAGGGTGCAGTGAACTGTAGTGGAGTACATTATAAAGAGGTTCTGCGATTTATATATGAAAGAACTGAAACCAACCTATTCATTCTAAAAACTGAGAGACTGAACAAATAATCCTGGTACTTTTTCAATATATAATTTCAGCTACATCACACTGTAAATGTTTGCTTTAAATTCTGTGCCTTATGATCTTAAGTTTGTGGCGTAAATTTGTATTTGTAAAATTAAATTTTGTTTTGCTCAAAAACGGCATGAACCCATTTGCGATTCTGGAAAACGTTTTTTGAGATTAGAATCAGTCTGAACATTCTGGCAGAGACAATCTCACAAAGGGCACCTCACAGCTTAAATGCATTACCCAGTCCGAGATGGTTCCAACTGTTAATGTTCACTTGAGAATGTAACTTTAAAACAGTCCTGCAATTTACATAAGAAATAACTAAAACCAGCACGTTATTCCAAAAGATGAGAGTCTTCAGAAATAATCTTAAGATCTTATACTCCACAACCACCTGATGAAGGAGCAGCACTCTGAAAGCTATTGCTCCCAAATAAATCTGTTGGTCTATTAACTGGTGTTGCATGATTTTTAACTTTTCACACCCCATTCCAATGCCAGAATCTCCAAAATATGTCAGTAATGCAATGTCTACTCTTTGGCATGGCTACTTTCCATTATACAGACTGCAATAAAACAATACCAATAGTAACGCAAAGTTAAAAATCACACAACACCAGGTTATAGTCCAACAGGTTTAATTTGAATCACACTAGCTTTCGGAGCGCCCCTCCTTCATCAGATGGTTTAGCAAAAGTTTACAGTGTGATGTAACTGAAATTATGCATTGAAAAATACATTGATTGTCTGTTGAGTCTTAATCTGTTCGAATACCATGATAGTCTCAATTGTTTCACGTGTAAATCACAAGTTTTTTTTCAAAAAAGTTGCATTCTCAGGATAACTATAACAATTTGTGTTAGCTCGACAATATGTTGAAGGTGTTACCCGACTGTGTTCTCTGTCTGTGCCAAGATAAACAAAAGTGAGATAACAGAGTTTTACATGAAGCCATGCAGTTTTTGAGCAAAGTACACTGTAATTTTGCGAGTACAAATTCACCTCAAAAACGTGTATGTGTATGTGTGCGTGTGGGTCTTTGTGTGTGTGTGTCTGTGTGCTTGTCTCTCTGTCTGGGTTCGTGGGTTGTGAGTATGAGAGAGAGTGTAAATGTGTGTGTATGTACGTGTTGCGTGTCTGCAGTCTCAGTGGATGCATATGAGTGTGGGAGTGTGGGACTTAGCTATCAGCCAATCAGTGGAACTTAGCTATCAGTGGCCGAGCAGAGGCTGATAGCTAAGTTCCATACCCATGAGGAGGGCCTCAACCGCGGGTCCATGGGGTCATGTCACACAACATTTGACAACCAGTGCACTATACACACACACAGGCACTCCTATACACACATACACACACAAATAGGCACTCCTGTACACAATACACACGGGCACACATTTTCACAGACACGCAGACACTCACACACACCCTTACATATGCACTCCCACACTCACACATGCATCCTTTCAGAGACTTAGACCACTCTACACTCATGCACACACATATATGCTCTCTTTTACAAGCACTCAGTACACCCACCCCAGACACACACACGCCCACACTCGCACATGTATCCCCACACAGACTTACGACATTCCACACTCACATACAGACATATACAATCTCTCTCACATTCACAAACCCCAACCCAGACACACAGACAGACACACACATACACACTCCCACATGCACACATATACATACACGTTTGTGGGGTGTTGTTCCCTGATATTTGAACAATCAGCATTGTGTAACCTGTGTGGTCTACAGTAAAGCAATGTCAACAGCGTGAGATGACTGTAATTTCAACACACTGCACTTGCAGAGTCTGTATTGTGTACGGTAATGCAATGTCTCCAATGTGGAAAT
This sequence comes from Chiloscyllium plagiosum, assembly GCF_004010195.1. NCBI lineage: Eukaryota > Metazoa > Chordata > Chondrichthyes > Orectolobiformes > Hemiscylliidae > Chiloscyllium > Chiloscyllium plagiosum. The sequence goes on along the minus strand of NW_025205331.1, from coordinate 61 downwards.
CCAGATATTTGGGCAATCATCATTTAGAAACATTTACATTGCCTACAGTGTAATAATGTCT
>NW_025205330.1:4717-10372 GCF_004010195.1 Chiloscyllium plagiosum | reverse complement strand
CAGAGTTTGGGTGATAACAGGCAGTGCATTGGTGGCCTGGCTGCACTGTTGCAGAGTTGGGGTGATAACAGGCAGTGTATTGGTAGACTGGCTGCACTGCTGCAGGGTTTGCGTGATAACAGGCAGTGCATTGGTGGTCTGGCTGCACTGCTACAGAGTTTGGGTGATAACAGACAGTGCATTGTTGGCCTGGCTGCGCTGCTGCAGAGTTTGAGTGATAAATGCAGCGCATTGGTGGTCTGGCTGCACTGCTGCCGGGTTTGGGTGATAACAGGCAGTACGTCGCTGATCTATCTGCACTGCTGCAGAGTTTGCCTGATAACAGGCAGTGCATCACTGTCTGGCTGCACTGCTGCAGAGTTTAGGTGATAACAGGCAGTGTGTCGCTGGACTGGCTGCACTGCTGCAGAGTTTGGGTGATAACACGCAGTGTGTCGCTGGTCTGGCTGGACTGCTGCAGAGTTTGGGTGATAACAGGCAGTGTGTCGCTTGTCTGGCTGCACTGCTGCAGGGTTTGGGTGATAATAGGCAGTGCATTGGTGGCCTGGCTGCACTGGTGCAAGAGCTTGGGTGATAACAGGCAGTGCATCATTGTCAGGCTGTACAGCTGCAGAGTTTGGGTGATAATAGGCAGTGCATCACTGCACTGGCTGCACTGCTGCAGAGTTTGGGTGATAACAGGCAGTGTGTTGCTGGACTAGCTGCACTGCTGCAGGGTTTGGGTGATAACAGGCAGTGTGTCGCTGGTGTGGCTGCACTGCTGCAGGGTTTGGGTGATAACAGGCAGTGTGTCGCTGGTCTGGCTGCACTGCTGCAGAGTTTGGGTGATAACAGGCAGTGTTTCGCTGCTCTGGCTGCACTGCTGCAGGGTTTGGGTGATAACAGGCAGTGCATCGCTGGTCTATCTGCACTGGTGCAGAGTTTGGGTGATAACAGGCAGTGCATCATTGTCTGGCTGTACAGCTGAAGAGTTTAGGTGATAATAGGCAGTGCATCACTGCACTGGCTGCACTGCTGCAGAGTTTGGGTGATAACAGGCAGTGTGTCGCTGGACTAGCTGCACTGCTGCAGGGTTTGGGTGATAACAGGCAGTACATCGCGGGTCTATCTGCACTGGTGCAGAGTTTGGGTGATAACAGGCAGTGCATCACTGTCTGGCTGCACTGCTGCAGGGTTTGGGTGATAACAGGCAGTGTGTCGCTGGACTGGCTGCACTGCTGCAGGGTTATGGTGATCACAGGCAGTGTGTCGCTGGACTGGCTGCACTGCTGCGGTGTTTGGGCGATAACAGGCAGTGAGTCGCTGGTCTGACTGCACTGCTGTAGGGTTTGGGTGATAACAGACAGTGCATTGGTAGCCTGGCTGCACTGCTGCAGGATTTGGGTGATAATAGGCAGTGCATTGTTGGCCTCGCTGCACTTTTGCAGCATTTGGGTGATAACAGGCAGTGCATTGGGAGACTGGCTGCACTGCTGCAGGGTTTGGGTGATAACAGGCAATACATCGCTGGTCTATCTGCACTGGTGCAGAGTTTGGGTGATAACAATCAGTGCATCACTGTCTGGCTGCACCTCTGCAGAGTTTAGGTGATAACAGGCAGTGCATCACTAGTCTGGCTACACTGCTGCATGGTTTGGGTGATAACAGGCAGTGCATTGGTATCCTGGCTGCACTGCTGCAGGGTTTGGGTGATAACAGGCAGTGTGTCGCTGGTCTGGCTGCACTGCTGCAGAGTTTGGGTGATAACAGGCAGTGTGTCGCTGTTCTGGCTGCACTGCTGCAGGGTTTGGGTGATAATAGGCAGTGCATTGGTAGCCTTGCTGCACTGCCTAGAGATGCGGTGATAACAGGCAGTGCATCACTGATCTGGCTGCACAGCTGCAGGGACTCAGTGATAACAGGCAGTGCATCAGGATTTGGCTGATAATAGGCAGTGCATTGGTGGCCTGGCTGCACTGTTGCAGAGTTTGGGTGACAACAGGCAGTGTGTCGCTGGTCTGGCTGCACTGCTGCAGAGTTTGGGAGATAACAGGCAGTGTGTCGCTGGACTAGCTGCACTGCTGCAGGGTTTGGGTGATAACAGGCAGTGTGTCGCTGCTCTGGCTGCACTGCTGCAGGGTTTGGGTGATAACAGGCAGTGTGTCGCTGGTCTGGCTGCACTGCTGCAGGATTTGTGTGTTAACAGGCAGTGCATTGGTGGCCTGGCTGCACTGCTGCATGGTTTGGATGATAACAGGCAGTACATCGCTGGTCTATCTGCACTGCTGCAGAGTTTGGGTGATAACAGGCAGTGTGTCGCTGAACTGGCTGCACTGCTGCAGAGTTTGGGTGACAACAGGCAGTGTGTCGCTGGTCTGGCAGCACTGCTGCAGAAATTGGGTGATAACGGGCAGTGTGTCGCTGGTCTGGCTGCACTGCTGTAGGGTTTGGGTGATAACAGGCAGTGTGTCGCTGGTCTGGCTGCACTGCTGCAGAGTTTGGGTGATAATAGGCAGTGCATTGGTGGCCTGGCTGCACTGCTGCAGAGTTTGGGAGTTAACAGGCAGTGCATTGGTAGCCTTGCTGCACTGCCTCGAGTTTGGGTGATAACAGGCAGTGTGTCGATGTTCTGACTGCACTGCTGCAGGATTTGGGTGTTAACAGGCAGTGCATTGGTGGCCTGGCTGCACTGCTGCATGGTTTGGATGATAACAGGCAGTACATCGCTGGTCTATCTGCACTGCTGCAGAGTTTGGGTGATAACAGGCAGTGTGTCGCTGGACTGGCTGCACTGCTGCAGAGTTTGTGTGACTACAGGCAGTGTGTCGCTGGTCTGGCTGCACTGCTGCAGAGATTGGGTGATAATGGGCAGTGTGTCGCTGGTCTGGCTGCACTGCTGCAGGGTTTGGGTGATAACAGACGGTGCATTGGTAGCCTTGCTGCACTGCTGCAGGATGTGGGTGATAATAGGCTGTGCATTGGTGGCCAGGCTGCACTGCTGCAGAGTTTGGGTGATAACAGGCAGTGCATTACTGATCTGGCTGCACAGCTGCAGGATCTCAGTGATAACAGGCAGTGCATCGGTGGTCTGGCTGCACTGCTGCAGCGTTTGGGTGATAACAGGCAGTGCATCATTGGCCTGGCTGCACTGCTGCAGTGTTTGGGTGATAACAGGCAGTACATCGCTGGTCTATCTGCACTGCTGCAGAGTTTGCGTGATAACAGGCAGTGCATCACTGTCTGGCTGCACTGCTGCAGAGTTTGGGTGATAATAGGCAGTGTATTGGTGGCCAGGCTGCATTGTTGCAGAGTTTGGGTGATAACAGGCTGCGCATTGGTAGCCTGGCTGCACTGCCTAGAGTTGGGGTGATTACAGGCAGTGCATTGGTGGTCTGGCTGCACTTCTACAGAGTTTGGGTGATAACAGGCAGTGCATTGGTGGTCTGGCTGCACTTCTACAGAGTTTGGGAGATAACAGGCAGTGCATTGGAGGCCAGGCTGCACTGCTGCAGAGTTTGGGTGATAACAGGCAGTGCATTGGTAGCCTTGCTGCACTGCCTCGAGTTTGGGTGATAACAGGCCGTGTGTCGATGGTCTGACTGCACTGCTGCAGGATTTGGGTGTTAACAGGCAGTGCATTGGTGGCCTGGCTGCACTGCTGCATGGTTTGGATGATAACAGGCAGTACATCGCTGGTCTATCTGCACTGCTGCAGAGTTTGGGTGATAACAGGCAGTGTGTCGCTGGACTGGCTGCACTGCTGCAGAGTTTGGGTGACTACAGGCAGTGTGTCGCTGGTCTGGCTGCACTGCTGCAGAGATTGGGTGATAATGGGCAGTGTGTCGCTGGTCTGGCTGCACTGCTGTAGGGTTTGGGTGATAACAGACGGTGCATTGGTAGCCTGGCTGCACTGCTGCAGGATGTGGGTGATAATAGGCAGTGCATTGGAGGCCAGGCTGCACTGCTGCAGAGTTTGGGTGATAACAGGCAGTGCATTGGTGGCCTGGCTGCACTGTGGCAGAGTTTGGGTGATAACAGGCAGCGCATTGGTGGCCTGGCTGCACTGCCTAGAGTTGGGGTGATGACAGGCAGTGCATTGGTAGACTGGCTGCACTGCTGCAGTGTATGGGTGATAACAGGCAGTGCATTGGTGGTCTGGCTGCACTGCTACAGAGTTTGGGTGATTACAGATGTGCATTGGTGGCCTGGCTGCACTACTGCAGGGTCTGGGTGATAACAGACAGTGCATTGGTGGCCTGGCTGCACTGCTGCAGAGTTTGGGTGATAACATGCAGCGCATTGGTCATCTGGCTGCACTGTTGCAGGGTTTGGGTGATAACAGTCAGTGCATCACTGGTCTGGCAGCACTGCTGCAGGGTTTGGGTGATAACAGGCAGTACATCGCTGATCTATCTGCACTGCTGCAGAGTTTGCGTGATAACATGCAGTGCATCACAGTCTGGCTGCACTGCTGCAGTGTATGGGTGATAACAGGCAGTGCATTGGTGGTCTGGCTGCACTGCTACAGAGTTTGGGTGATTACAGATGTGCATTGGTGGCCTGGCTGCACTACTGCAGGGTCTGGGTGATAACAGACAGTGCATTGGTGGCCTGGCTGCACTGCTGCAGAGTTTGGGTGATAACATGCAGCGCATTGGTCATCTGGCTGCACTGCCTAGAGTTTGGGTGATAACAGTCAGTGCATCACTGGTCTGGCAGCACTGCTGCAGGGTTTGGGTGATAACAGGCAGTACACCGCTGATCTATCTGCACTGCTGCAGAGTTTGCGTGATAACATGCAGTGCATCACAGTCTGGCTGCACTGCTGCAGAGTTTAGGTGATAACAGGCAGTGCATCACTGGTCTGGCTGCACTGCTGCAGTTTGGGTGGTAGCAGGCAGTGTGTCGCTGGGCTGGATGCACTGCTGCAGGGTTTGGGTGATAACATGCAGTGTGTCGCTGGACTGGCTGCACTGCTGCAGGGTTTGGGTGATAACAGGCAGTGCATTGGTGGCCTGGCTGCACTGCTGCAGAGTTTGGGTGATAGCAGGCAGTGCATCACTCATCTGGCTACACTGCTGCATGGTTTGGGTGATAACAGGCAGTGCATTGGTAGCCTGTCTGCACTGCTGCAGAGATGGGTGATAACAGGCAGTGCATTAGTGGTCTGGCTGCACTGCTGCAGAGTTTGGGTGATAACAGGCAATGCATTGGTGGTCCGGCTGCACTGCTGCAGGGTTTGGGTGATAACAGGCAGTGCATCACTGGTCTTTCTGCACTGCTGCAGAGTTTGCGTGATAACAGGCAGTGCATCACTGTCTGGCTGCACTGCTGCAGAGTTTAGGTGAAAACAGGCAGTGCATCACTGGTCTGGATGGACTGCTGCAGAGATTGGGTTATAACAGGCAGTGCATGACTGGTCTTTCTGCACTGCTGCAGAGTTTGCGTGATAAAAGGCAGTGCAACACTGTCTGGCTGCACTGCTGCAGAGTTTAGGTGATAACAGGCAGTGCATCACTGGTCTGGATGGACTGCTGCAGAGATTGGGTTATAACAGGCAGTGCATGACTGGTCTTTCTGCACTGCTGCAGAGTTTGCGTGATAAAAGGCAGTGCAACACTGTCTGGCTGCACTGCTGCAGAGTTTAGGTGATAACAGGCAGTGCATCACTGGTCT
>NW_025205330.1:0-2034 GCF_004010195.1 Chiloscyllium plagiosum | reverse complement strand
CTAGCTGCACTGCTGCAGGGTTTGGGTGATAACAGGCAATGCATTGGTAGCCTGGCTGCACTGCTGCAGGATTTGGGTGATAATAGGCAGTGCATTGGTGGCCTGGCTGCACTGCTGCAGGATTTGGGTGATAATAGGCAGTGCATTGGTGGCCTGGCTGCACTGCTGCAGGATTTGGGTGATAATAGGCAGTGCATTGGTGGCCTGGCTGCACTGCTGCAGGATTTGGGTGATAATAGGCAGTGCATTGGTGGCCTGGCTGCACTGCTGCAGGATTTGGGTGATAATAGGCAGTGCATTGGTGGCCTGGCTGCACTGCTGCAGCGTTTGGGTGATAACAGGCAGTGCATCATTGGTCTGGCTGCACTGCTGCAGTGTTTGGGTGATAACAGGCAGTACATCGCTGGTCTATCTGCACTGCTGCAGAGTTTGCGTGATAACAGGCAGTGCATCTCTGTCTGGCTGCACTGCTGCAGAGTTTATGTGATAACAGTCGGTGCATCACTGGTCTGGCTGCACTGCTGCAGAGTTTAGGTGATAACAGGCAGTGCATCACTGGTCTGGCTGCACTGCTGCAGAGTTTGGGTGATAACAGGCAGTGTGTCGCTGGACTAGCTGCACTGCTGCAGGGTTTGGGTGATAACAGGCAGTGTGTCGCTGGTCTGGCTGCACTGCTGCAGAGTTTGGGTGATAACAGGCAGTGTGTCGCTGGTCTGGCTGCACTGCTGTAGGGTTTGGGTGATAACAGACAGTGCATTGGTAGCCTGGCTGCACTGCTGCAGGATTTGGGTGATAATAGGCAGTGCATTGGTGGCCAGGCTGCACTGCTGCAGAGTTGGGGTGATAACAGACAGTGCATTGGTGGCCTGGCTGCACTGTTGCAGATTTTGGGTGATAACAGGCAGCGCATTGGTAGCCTGGCTGCACTGCCTAGAGTTTTTGGGTGATAATAGGCAGTGCATTGGTGGCCAGGCTGCACTGCTGCAGAGTTGGGGTGATAACAGACAGTGCATTGGTAGACTGGCTGCAGTGCTGCAGTGTTTGGATAAAAACAGGCAGTGCATTGGTAGCCTGGCTGCACTGCTGCAGGGTGTTGGCTGAAAGCAGGCAGTGCATTGGTGGCCTGGCTGCACTGTCGCAGTGTTTGTGTGATAACAGACAGTGCATTGGTGGCCTGGCTGCACTGCTGCAGGGTTTGGGTGATAACAGGCAGTGCATTGGTAGCCTGGCTGCACTGCTGCAGGATTTGGGTGATAACAGGCAGTGCATTGGTGACCTGGCTGCACTGCTGCAGAGTTTGGGTGATAACAGGCAGTGCATCACTAGTCTGGCTGCATTGCTGCAGGGTTTGGGTGAAAACAGGCAGTGCATTGGTAGCCTGGCTGCACTGCTGCAGAGATGGGTGATAACAGGCAGTGCATTAGTGGTCTGGCTGCATTGCTGCAGAGTTTGGGTGATAACAGGCAATGCATTGGTGGCCTGGCTGCACTGCTGCAGAGTTTGGGTGATAACAGGCAGTGCATTGGTAGCCTGGCTGCACTGCTGCAGGGTTTGAGTGATAACAGGAAGTACATCGCGGGTCTAACTGCACTGGTGCAGAGTTTGGGTGATAACAGGCAGTACATCGCTGGTCTATCTGCACTGCTGCAGAGTTTGCGTGATAACAGGCAGTGCATCACTGTCCGGCTGCACTGCTGCAGAGTTTATGTGATAACAGCCGGTGCATCACCGGTCTGGCTGCACTGCTGCAGAGTTTGGGTGACAACAGGCAGTGTGTCGCTGGTCTAGCTGCACTGCTGCAGGGTTTGGGTGATAACAGGCAGTGTGTCGCTGGTCTGGCTTCACTGCTGCAGAGTGTGGGTGATAACAGGCAGTGTGTCGCTGGTCTGGCTGCACTGTTGTAGGGTTTGGGTGATAACAGACAGTGCATTGGTCGCCTGGCTGAACTGCTGCAGAGTTTGGGTGACAAGAGGCAGTGCATTGGTGGCTTGGCTGCACTGTTGCAGGATTTGGGTGATAACAGACAGTGCATTG
>NW_025205329.1:5901-10368 GCF_004010195.1 Chiloscyllium plagiosum | reverse complement strand
GAACAGCGACACTCCAACCATGTAGAGCTGTGTACCCCACCCCATTGCATTGATATGTAAGCCAGGAGCAGTAACCCTCACAACAAGAAGAGTTGTGAACCCCACCCCTGTGCATTGATCTGTAAACTGGAAGCATTTACCCTCCCCGCATGTAGGACTGTGTACACAACCCCAGTGTATTGATCTGTAAACCCCGAGCAGTTACCCTCCCAGCATGTAGGACTGTCTACACCACACCAGTGCCTTGATGTGTAACCCAGCAGCAGCTACACTCCCAGCATGTAGGACTGTGTACACTACCCCAGTGCATTCAACTGTACACGTGGAGCAGCCACACTCCTAGCATGTAGAGCTGTGTACCCCACCCCAGTGCATTGATCTTTAAACCAGGAGCATTTAACCTCCCAGCATGCAGGACTGTGTACACCACCCCAGTGCATTGATCTGTATATCAGGAGCAGTTACCCTCCCCGCATGTAGAACTTTGTACACCACCCCACTGCATTGATCTGTAAACCAGGAGCAGTTACCCTCCCAGCATGTAGGACTGTGTATCCCACCCCAGTGCATTGATCTGTCAGCTTGGAGCAGTTACACTCCCTGCATATGGTGCTGTTTGCCGAACATAAGTGCATTCAAGTGTATACAAGGAGCGGATACCCTCCAAGAATATAGGACTGTGTACACCACCCCAGTGCATTGATCTGTAACACAGAAGCAGTTACCCTCCCAGTACATAGGACTGTGTATACCACCCCAGTGCATTGATCTGTAAACGAGGTGCAGTTACCCTCACAGCATGTAGAGCTGTGTACACCACCCCATGTAAACCAGGAGCAGATACCCTCCCAGCGTGTAGGACTGTGTACACCACCCCAGTTCAATGATATGTAAACCAGGAGCAGATACCCTCCCAGCGTGTAGGACTGTGTACACCACCCCAGTTCAATGATATGTAAACCAGGAGCAGATACCCTCCCAGCGTGTAGGACTGTGTACACCACCCCAGTTCAATGATATGTAAACCAGGAGCAGATACCCTCCCAGCGTGTAGGACTGTGTACACCACCCCAGTTCAATGATATGTAAACCAGGAGCAGATACCCTCCCAGCGTGTAGGACTGTGTACACCACCCCAGTTCAATGATATGTAAACCAGGAGCAGATACCCTCCCAGCGTGTAGGACTGTGTACACCACCCCAGTTCAATGATATGTAAACCAGGAGCAGATACCCTCCCAGCGTGTAGGACCGTGTAAACCACCCCAGTGCATTGATTGATAAACTTTGGGCAGATACCATTCCAACATGTAGGACTGCGTACACCACACAAGTGCATTTATCTATAACCCAGGAGCAGTTACCCTCCCAACGTGTCGGACTGTGTACAGTACCCCAGTGCATTGATCTGTAACCCAGCAGCAACTACCCTACCGGCAAGTAGAGCTGAGAGCACCACCCCAGTGCATTTATCAGTACATCTGGAACAGTTACCATCACTGCATGGAGAGCTGTGTACGGAACCCTGGTGCGTTCATCTGTAAACCAGGAGCAGATACTCTCCAAGCATGTAGGGCTGTGTACAGTACCCCAGTGCAATGATCTGTAATCCAGGATCAGTTACCCTCCTTGCATGTAGCGCTGTGTACACCACCCTAGTGCATTGATCTGTAAACCAGGAGCAGTTAACCTCCCAGCATGCAGGACTGTGTTCACACCTCAGTGCATTGATCTGTAAAGCAGGAGCAGTTACCCTCTCCGTGTGTAGGACTGTGTACACCACCCCAGTGCATGGATCGGTATCCCAGGAACAGTTACCCTCCCAGCATGTAGGACTGCGTACCCCACTCCAGTCAATTGATCTGTAAACCAGGAGCAGTTGCCGTCCCAGCATGTAGAGCTGTGTACACCACCCCAGTGCATTGATCTGTAAACCAGGAACAGTTACCCTTCCAGCGTGTAGGACTGTGTACACCACCCCAGTCATTGATCTGTAAACCAGGGGCAGTTACCCTCCCCGCATGTCGAGCGGTGTGCACCACCCCAGTGCATTGATATGCAAACCAGGAGCAGTTACCCTCCAAGCATGTAGGCCTGTTTTCGCCACTCCAGTACATTGATCTGAAAATCAGGAACATTTACCCGCTCAGCATGTAGGACTGTATACACCACCCCAGTGCATTGATTGATAAACTAGGAGCAGATACCATTCCTGCGTGTAAGACTGTGTACACCATCCTAGTTCATTGATCTGTAACCCAGGAGCAGTTACCCTCCCAGCGTGTAGGACTGTGTACTCCACCCCAGTGCATTGATCTGTAAACCAGGATCAGTTACCCTCCTGCATGTAGTGCTGTGTACACCACCCTAGTGCATTGATCTGTAAACCAGGAACTGTTACCCTCCCAGCATGTCGGACTGCGTACACCACCCCAGTGAATTGATCTGTAAACCAGGAGCAGTTACCCTCCCAGCATGTATAGCTGCGAACACCACTCCAGTGCATTGATCTGTACACCTATAGCAGCTGCCATCCCAGCATGTAGGACTGTGTACACCACGCCAGTGCAATGATCTGTAAACCAGGAGCAGTTAACCTCCCCGCATATAGAAATGTGTATACCAGCCCGGTGCATTGATCTGTAAACCAGGAGCAGTTACCCTCCCAGCATGTAGGAATGTGTACACCAGCCAGGTGCATTGATCTGTAAACCAGGAGCAGTTACCCTCTCGGCATCTAGGACAGTGTACCCCACCCCAGTGCATTGATCTGTAAACATGGAGCAGTTACCCTCCCAGCATGCAGGAATGTGTACACCACCCCAGTGCATTGACCTGTAAACCAGGTGCAGTTACTCTCCCTGCATGTAGGACTGTGTACCCCACCCCAGTTCATTGATCTGTAAACCAGGAGCATTCAATCTCCCAGCATGAAGGGCTGTGTACCCCTCCCTCGTGCATTGATGTGTAAACCGGAAGTGGTTTCGATCCCAGTATGTCGTGCTGTGTACACCACCCCGCTGCATTGATTTGTAAGCCAGGAGCAGTTACCCTACCATCATGTAGGACTGTGTACCCCACCCCAGTGCATCGATCTGTACCCCAGGAGCAGTTACCCTCCCAGCATGTAGGACAGTGTACACCACCCCACTACATTTATCTGTAAACCAGGAGCAGTTACCCTCCCAGCATGTAGGACTGTGTACACCAACCCAGTGCATTGATCTTTAATCCAGGAGCAGTTACCCCCACCAGCAAGTTGGACTGTGTACACCACCCCATTGCATTGATCAGTAAACGACGAGTGGTTACCCTCCCAGCATGTAGGACTGTGAACACCATCCCAGTGCATTGATCTGTAACCCAGGAGCAGTTACCCTCCTTGCATGTAGGACTGTGTACCCCACCCCTGTGCCTTGATCTGTAAACCAAGAGCAGTTACCCTCCCAGCATGTACAGCTGTGTACACCATCCCAGTGCATTGACCTGTAAACCAGGATTAGTTACCTGCCAGAGTGTAGGACTGTGTACACCACCCCAGTACATTGCTCAGTAACGCTGTGTTAGATCCTTCCAGCATGGGGAATCTTGCAGCCCATGCTGGAAGTGACAGTACGTACAGCTCCCACCCGTTTACATCTCCAAATCTCCAATGGTCCATGGTAAGGGCGTGCTGTGGTTGTGACCATCACTGCCAGGGACAGATGGCGGGGAATCAGTTTAAATATCACCACATGGGAGGAGTTTGGGGTATAGACAGAGAGAGGGAGACTGGGAGACAGTGTCATGGAAGGATGTGTTCCCAGGTTTCAGAATGCTGAAATATAGACACTTCGATAACATCCTGTAACATGAGCCAGTCTTCACAGGAAAGATGGGAAAAAGTGATATTGGTGTGAGGTCAGATGAGCATTTGTTCTGAGTCTTTGTTACTGGAATTTGTTTCAACAGAATCAATGACTCATTGGGCAGATTCTAACAATAATTTATCTTTTTTCGATTTTCCTTAAGTGTAACAGAGGGGTTATCTGTACGAGGCTGAGGTAGTTTCCTGGTGCTATCATATACCCCACCCCATGGTGCCCCTCTCATTCAATATCAGCCCTATTCTCCCACCCATCATGGCTGGAGGTACTCACCATCACCCGGTACTCCTGGATATTCTGTGATCCCTGACACTGATGTCATCTTTAAAAGGCCAATGGGCACACGGTTGAGCTTTCTCAGTTTGGAGCTGCCCTGCACAGTTTACCCCGAGCATGGCAGATAAGGGGCAATTACACTGCGGTTTGCCGACAGGGGCATGGAGGTCCTGGTGGATGGGCTAGTACAGAGGAGGACCATTCTCTTCCCAGAGGGGGCTACAACACCAGACCCACAGAGCATGGTATGAGCTCCCCACCCAGCTCAGTGCAGTATCTGCGGTCTGAAGAAATGTCCAGCAATACAGGACAAGCATCAATAACC
>NW_025205329.1:1125-3078 GCF_004010195.1 Chiloscyllium plagiosum | reverse complement strand
ATCCAAACTAAACTCCATCTGCCACCCCTCAGCCCAGTGTGTGATATTACTGCCTCCTCACCCTCCCCCTTCAATTTTAAAATGCCCATCCCTCTCCAGGATGCCTGCACACTCCGGCTTTGATTTTCAAAAAGACCCTGAGCTTGGTTTGCCTTGTGTGGTTACAGGGAGGAGGGACAGATTGCAGACACAGTCAGTGGGGAGGAGAGGCTGGACAGTAATCACCGGCCAGGAAGAGGGAAGTCGCACGTTAGAGTTGGGTAAGAGTGATCGGTGTTTTGTGACCAGAAATTAAGCTCTTCTTTCGTCTCTGGTGTTCAGTAATAAATATCCATTTGAGACCCTTCATTGGGCAGTGTGTCTGCAGGATTCCTTTCCTTAATATTGCAGACTACAGATAATAGCGATTAAAGACGTTCATAGTAAATTTCGATGGCACAGCACGTGCACTCAACATCCTACAGTTGAGACAAATATCTTGCATTTGTTTCACAATACAAAGTGCTTTGTGGAGTTCAGTAATGGTAACCTGATTATAATAAATCCACACCGAACTGAAAGTGGGCACTAAAATATGACCCAACATCTGGGTATGGTAGTGTAGTGGGTAGTGGCCCTGTCTCTGAGCCATAGCTCTGGATTTGATTCCAATTCCTGAACTTGTGTGGTTGTGTTCCTAGCTCTGAACTAGAAGGTCTGGATTCAAGTCTTGCCTGTTGCAGAGGTATGTCACACCATGTCAGAACAGGCTGATGAGCAAACACACAGGAGAATAATGTTACAGCTTTATGGGTATTGTTGAGTGATGCTAGTGTCCCTACCTCTGGGCACAAAGGTCTGGGTGTAAAACCCACAGAGGTGTCTCGTGACACATCTGAACAAACTGATTAAAATGGATTTAGAATTGTGACTGGATTGAGAAGGAAGAGGTATCAGTATAGCATTTCAGAATTTAGGCCCAGGATGAATGAAAGTACAGCTATTCGTGTTGACTGAAGTCACATTTCGCAGCAGTAAAGGTTTATAAAATCAGAATGGTCATGGATAGGGTGAGTAGTCAGGGTTTTTTTTTACCAGTTTTGGGGCGTCCAAAACCAGAGGGCATTGTTTGAAAGTGAGAGGGGAAAAGTTTTGATGAGGCCTAAAGGGCACCTTTTCACACAGAGAGTGGTGTGCGTACGGAATGTGCTGCCAGAGGAAGTGATGTAGGCTGACACAACTACAGCATGTAAAAGGCATCTGGATGCTGACAGACCTGCCGAGCTTTTCCAGCAATTTCTGCATTTGTTAAAAAAATACATGCATTTTAACACAGGTATTCTGAATACATTAAATATTTTATTTTTTTTTAATGACGCAGGGCCATGTAAACATATTTCAAATCAGCCGAGACCATTTTTTGCTAAGGGTATGGCTCTGTGCATGACAGCAGCAATGATGCACCTACATGGAACAGAGAATGTGATGGAGACATAGTTTGACAATGTACAAGGAGACCTCACATGGTCCAGTTTGGGAAAGGATGATATTATTGTGGTATTCAACGCAGAGAGGGAGAAAATGTAATCTCCTGAGAAGGAACGGCCTATTGCACTCTCTCTCCTTCACTGTCCCTCATCACAGCAATGTGTGCAAGCTAAAACAACTCTACAGTTATCATTACCATTCTTATTCATATAGAATCCCCGCATGTTGAAACAGGCCCTTCGGCCCAACAAGTCCATACCAACCTTCCCAACTCATTCCTCATTCCTGAAGAAGGGCTTATGCCCGAAACGCCGATTCTCCTGCTCCTTGGATGCTGCCTGACCTGCTGTGCTTTCCAGCAACACATTTTTAGCTCTGATCTCCAGCATCTGCAGTCCTCACTTTCTCCTCCTATATTTACCCCTGACTAATGCACCTCACCTAGAATTCCCTGAATACTACAGATAATTTAGCATGACCAATCCA
>NW_025205328.1:1887-10367 GCF_004010195.1 Chiloscyllium plagiosum | reverse complement strand
CACGCAGTCAAGCTCATGCAGCCCCAGGCCCCCACAAAACCTTTGACTGCAACTTTTTGACAGGTCCCACCTTTGCCCTGTACAGGAAAATGTTGGAGAGATTATCTGGGAAAGCGGGGGAGGTGTTAGGGTACACCCCTGTCTAGAACTCCAAGGAAAGTATGGGGGAGAGAGAGAGAGGGCGGGATGTCCGTCATTTGGAGATGGTGCCTGTTTAATCACTGCAAACAAAAGATGCGATCACTGTTGGAAACATGTCTTTGATGTAATGTTTCCATCGGGGCCTCAAGATCTCCTTCGGCTAATTGGTATTCGGATAATCAAGGTTCCTCTGTAAACTAAAGCCTATCCAAACCATACAACTTCCTCTTTTCCCAGCCTCTGCAGACCCCTGTGGTAAAGAATTTAACACATTTACTACCTTCTGAAAGAAGAAATCTCTCATAATTTCTATCTTAAGTGAGTGACCCATTACTCTTGAGATTGTGCTGTCCAGTTTGAGACTCTTCCACAGGGAAAGCAACCCATCTACATCTATATTCTCATGGCTGTATCCCTCTATAGAAACTTTGTGTCATTTTCACCTTTTGTCTTCCCAACTATTTTTTGTGATTTGCAAATTCAGCAAGATTACGTTCACTTTCCTCATTCAAGCTACTAATCTACATTGCGAACAATTGTGGCTCCATCAATGATCCTTCTGGCACTCTACCAGTCAAGTTGCCCAGCCTGAAGATGTTCCTCCTATCCAAACTATCTGTCTTCCATCATTTAACCAATTCTCTATCCATGCTGATATATCACCCCAACACAGTGGACCTTTTACCTTAAGTAGCCTAAATGCGTTTTGGAAGTTCAAATACATTACATTTACTGGTTCTTCATTGTCCTGTTGTTACCCACTTGAAGAATTGAATAATAGGTTTGAATAGATAAGCCCTTCATGAACCCATGCTGACTCTGCTTGATTGTATGTCCATTTCTAAATGCTCTACTATCACATCTATTACAATAGACCCTAACATTTTTTCTAATTACCAGTGTTAAACTAGTTATCTATTTTTTGTCTCTGTCCATTTTTGAATAAGGATGTTTTATTAGCAACTTTCAATCCTCTGAAGCTTTTCCAAAATCTAAGGATTCTTTGAAGATTACTGCTACTATCTTGTAGCAACCTCCTTTGATGCAAGCCATCAAATTCAGAAGACTTAATGGTTCTGTATTCTATTTCCCTGGCATTTTTCTGTTGTGATAGTCATTGTGTTTATTGCCTCCTCTTTTGCCACTTGATTAATTAGTAACGTTAGAATGTTATTAGGGCCGTCTACACATGCCTGCCATTTTCTGGTTCCCTATTATTTAATGAAACTCATTCCCTAATGGGCCTATGTTCACTTTACCTTTTTTTAAATATTTACTGTAAAGAAGCTCTTGCTACGTGATGTGATTACTTGCCAGCTTACGCTTGATGATTTTCTCCCTCTTATAATTTTTTTTTTGATAATCTTCTGTTGGTCTTTTAAATTTTTCCCAACCCTCTAGTTTATCACTAATGTTTACCGCATTTGTTTTTTTTCCTTTCAATTTGATGCTAGCCTTAACTTTCCTGGTTAATATTGGTTTGCTTACCCCTCCCCTCCCTCCTAGAATCCTTCTTCCTAAGTGTGATATATCTTCACTGTGAATCATGAACTATTTTCTAAAATGCCAGCCTCTGTTCCCCAAGTGTCTTTTCTACTAATATTGGTTTCCTGGTGATTGATTTTGGAAAGGCTGTACAGACCATCAACTTGGACATTATGTCATTGTATGGTAGAGTGGGTTTGAACCCACAGCATTCTGCAATTCAAGGGGAGGGTTTTTTTAAAAAAAGAAATAGCCTGGCTTTGACTGCCAAGGAATGCTCTGTCAGTTAGTAGCTGCATTCGTAAGTCCTAACAAAAGCAGGTGCTATATAGGTGAATCACAAAGTGTCAAAATACAGCAGAAGTGCCTCATTTGTACACTTAAGTAAAGCAGAGAACCTTTTGGTTATTTTGGCTTTAGACACAACATTGATTTCTTGTTTTGTAAGGGGTGTTTCCTACATGATTAACAGGGCCACCATGTGACATCTGAGGTGGCTTTATCAGAGCAAGTTGGGAGGAGGAGGAGACAGTGCTGAATTCAAATCAAAGAAATTTTCAGATCCACAAAACCCCCAGTAGATAATCTTGCAACTATCCAACAGGATCCTATAAATATTATAGGATCTGAAAAGAAGAACACACTCTAAACAAGCATGAAGCAGTTTAGTATCTCATGCCTTAAACCCCCAGTAGATAATCTTGCAACTATCCAACAGGATCCTATAAATATTATAGGATCTGAAAAGAAGAACACACTCTAAACAAGCATGAAGCAGTTTAGTATCTCATGCCTTTTTTTTTGCACTTCTGATGATAGATAAACAAGAGACAGAGGAAGCTACTGTAGAGGATGAAAGTTGGCAGAGGCCTGACCTGCTTCTGTGCTACAAATTCTAGCTCAGAAGAAACGAGCAATAAACTTTGGAAACAGTGGAACTGTTCTGAATTGTCTTGTATTCCTGAAAATAGAATTCTAACTCTGACCATCAGTTTTAAATTTTAATTCTAACTCTGATCATCAGTTTTAAATTTTAATGGAAGATGGAGCAAAATTACTAAAAACACAAACTACAAATAATATCTGATCAAAATTATAGAAATGCTAAATAAGACCTTTGACTTTGCCCAGTTATTAAAATCAATTCAATTCAAAAGGTGCTGGTTTTTAGTAATGGTAGTGTAGCACTAATGTTACCAGATTAGTGATGCAGGGGGGCAAGTCCTACTGTAGCAGCTGTGGGAATTTGAATTCCTAGAATTGATAAATCTAGAATAGTTTGTGGGTCTCAATAAATTTGGTAAAATTAAGCAAAGGAACCAATAGTAATTAGGATTTTTGAAAGACTTAAATCTTTTTCATACAACTAGTCTTAAATTATTTAATGGCAACTTTTATTAGAGATGGACTTGAGATATTTTTAACATGCAAAAATAATTATTTACAGCTACTAATATCTATAATTCACAACTCTTAACTCCACAATCACCAGAATGGTTTAGGAGATAGCTCAACTCATATCAAGTACAGTAGTCAGCTAGGGTGTTCCATCTGTTGGATCTGGTTTGTCTGTCTTCTGACAATAGCAAGATACTAAAATGCACAGGTTATACTGAATGCATTGAAGCAGTGTAATAATGTATACTGTATTTTCACACACTTCTGTGCTCCTGAGAAACAATTGTATCACCTTGTATTGTATATTAACCCCATATTATGGTATAATGGCACAACAGTGTGAATGTTCTATTGAACAGGGTGAGTATAGGCTCAAAACTGATCTCTGCTTTCCTCAGTATTACTCTGTCATTATACAATATTTTTAAACTATGATCATGCTGCACAATACTGATAGTTTGCATTGGGCCCTGTGACCATTTCAATATTATTCCGTGAAGGATGGCACACATTGAAAGTTTACACCTATCCTATAAGGTCAGTCAAAAGACAATCGCAGTATAAAATTCAGCTTCAAAATGGTAATGCTAATGGAAAGCAGAGCACTGGAAAAGAAATTAAATCTCTACAGGCGTGGAATGAAACAAGCGATGCAGAAAGTTACGAAACTCTACATGCTCCTTTCTGAAAAGGATTTCAAGTAACATACCTCCGATGTATTATGCCAAGTTGTTTTTAGCTTTTATTTAGATGAATGAACTTCCACTTCTACTTCCACAGCATGAAGGCATCCCAAGGTGCTTTACATCCAATGGGAGCAGTCCCCCAACAAACAACAATCAGCAAATCTCTCAGAATAACCTGTTTTTAGTGATGTAGATTAAGGGACAAATGTTTGTACAATCCAAGCCTTAGCTCATATATAATTTATTTTTTTTTACAAAATGGTCTGTGAGCATTATTGGCTGGGCCAGGTGGTGGTAAGTTGCCTTCTTGACCCCTTGTCATCCATCTAATATAGGTAGACCCACAATTCCATTAGGGAGTAAGTTCCAAGATATTGACCGAGCGACAATGAAGAAACAGCAATATATTACCAAATCAGGATGGTGTGTGGCTTGGAGGGGAGGCTTTACGTGATGGTGTTCCCATACATCTATTGTCCTTGTCCTTTTGGATAGTGGAGGTCACAGTTTGGAAAATACTGTTGGAGAAGGCCAGATGAATTACTGCAGTGCAACTTTATAGATGGTACAGACTGATTCCACTGTGGTTTGATGGTGGAGGGATTGTGTTAGAGGTAGGGAGTGGTTTGGAGTGCCAATCAAAGTGCTACTTTGCCTTGGATGGTGATATGCTTGAAATGGAACTGTATTGAAAAAATAGGAGACCATTCCATACACTGAGACAACTCGGGTCTAAGAATCACAATCATCATCTTTTGTGATAAATGTATCTTCAACTTGGAGAGAGTTTCACTCTGATTCTCATTGACCCGAGTTTTGCTAAGGCTCCTTGATGCCACACTTGGTCAAATGCTGATGTCAAAAGCAGCCACTCTTTCCTCTTCAGCTCTTTGGATGAGTTTTAGACAAGGTTGTAGTAAGCTCAGGAGCTGGGTGACGCTGCCAGAACCCAATCTGATGAACATGTTGCTGAGTAAGTAACACACAGTTTCATTGTCAATAATATTTTCCATCACTTTGACTGAGAATAAACTGACAGGATGTTAATTGACTAACTTGGGTTTCTCCTTTTGTGTAAGTGGGACATACCTGCGCAATTGTTCACTTTAAATAAATACTAGTATTATGTCTGTACAGCATATAGGGGCATAGCCAGTTCTGGGGCAGAGATTTTCAGTATTGTTAACAGAATATACTCAGGGTCCATAATCTTTACAGTATCCAGTGCTTTCAATTATATATAAATGTCATGTTGTGAAAACTGAGTTGGTTGAAGACTGGCAACTGTGATGCTGGGGACCTCCAGAAGAGGCCGAGATGGATCATTCACTCAATACCTCTGGTTGAGGATGGATACGGACGCAAATGCTTACGCTTGCCTGATGTACTGGGTTCCGCCATCATTGCAGATGGAGATATTTGCTGCAATTATGTCAAGAGTACTCTCCTCCTCCCTGTAGCTGTTTACTTGTCCACCAATATTGATGGCTGAATATGGTGGAAATGCAGAACTTGAATCTGATCTGTTGGTTTTGGGGGCCACTTTGCCTTGTTTATTGCATATTTCTTCCACCTTTGGCATGAAAGTAGTCTGTGTGACTGTTTGCCAGGTTGATACCTCATTGTCAGGAGTACGTGCTGCTGCTCTTTCCATGCTTTCTTGCACTCTTCATTGATAACATTTACTTGAATCAGTGTATAGCAACATAGGAGTTATAATATTGTAATAATTGTTATAATGTTATAATACATTAATGTAGGGAAATATCTCAAGGCAGTCAAGGAATCTTAACTTTATATGTAGGTTTTGAAAGAAAAGGCAGATTGGGCAGCAGAGAAATTTCAAGGAAACTCTTGAGCTGAAAGACCAGTTGGTAATGCTTGGTTTGGGATTCCACAAAAGGCCTACATTGAAGAAATGCAGACTTCTTGGAAGGTCAGCCAACCATATGTGATTCTGGATCAGCACCACTGATCCAGAATCTGGTTTCCAGCATCTGCAGTTATTGTTTTTACCAAACCATATGTGAGCAATGTCACAAGATACCCATTTTTTTTTTGGAGTCTTCTATAAAACAATGTCAATAAATATATGTACTATAAACATGGGAAATATTATTTTCAAGATTTATGTCACAGCCCCAGTATATTCTTGGATTTACTCCCAACACAGCTTGCTTGCTTGATAAATAGCTCACAGCTCTACAGTTTGGAGGAGGTTTTGAGAAGAAGTGCTGTGTTTTATTGAGGAGCTGTATGAAACTCTGAAAAATAATTTATAAGGTAGTGGCAATCAGCTAAACGTTTGGAAAAACAAATTAAGATAATGCCCTCAACAGGTAAACAAGACAGAGTATGTGGGTGTGTTTAATTTGGTGCAAAAAAAGATTAGAGCTATTTCATTAACCAGTATCGAAAGGCTTGTTCCTTCAGTGTGATGGGAAAATGTGCTGCTTTTAAATAAGCAATTGCAGGGCAAAAATTCTGGTTTACAGCACAGCTGCAATTTTTGCCTTATTTATTGGTAGTCTCATTGCCAATCACAAGCAGATTTTTAATAAAACAGGCCCAATAT
Source organism: Chiloscyllium plagiosum (assembly GCF_004010195.1). NCBI lineage: Eukaryota > Metazoa > Chordata > Chondrichthyes > Orectolobiformes > Hemiscylliidae > Chiloscyllium > Chiloscyllium plagiosum. The sequence continues at coordinate 4,082 of NW_025205328.1, read as the reverse complement.
CCTTTACCTATCTATTTGAAAACTGAAATGACTAAAAATACAACCTTTTTATTTTGACAAACCTTTGAACCAATTTGTGCAGGAAATCTGAGACACAAACATACCTAAACTGCATCAACCAACTTTAACTTGTTCTCCGGGCAGTTCTCCTTTCAGCTGTACTTCATTTGAGAAAATTTACTAAAACTCCAATAGGATCATACAAAAACTTACATTTCAGGCACTGTGGTAGTCCTAGCAATTCCACCAGGACTGGTGTCAGGGTCACTGGGTCACTTATTGGTCACTTCTGCAAAATGCCTCAAGTGACTCCAACCTGAAGTCTGTCAAATTCAGTTGCTTGGCAACACTGATAGTCGCTGAGAGAAAGTGAGGACTGCAGATGCTGGAGAGTCAAGAGTCAAAAAGTGTGGCACTGGAAAAGCACAGCAGGTCAGGCAGTATCCAAGAACAGGAGAGTCGAAGTTTCTGGCATAAGCCCTCCGTTCCTGATGAAGGGCTTATGCCCGAAACGTCGACTCTCCTGTTCCTTAGGTGCTGTTTTTCCAGCGCCACACGTTTCAACACTGATAGTCACAGGTACTTGCCTTAATTTGGAATTTTAGTGTTTTTCAATGCAAAAGTGGTTTTATTTTTCCAATAATCATGTCAGGAAGACCATTAAGTACCCCTATGGATGGTGTAAAGAAAAAGGAAATATTATTCATTTATCCATAGTAAAGAAAGTAGAGATGTTGCAAAGACTTGACCGTGGTAAGTCTGCAAAACAACTGAGTGAAGAGTATGGAATAGGTCACCAACATGGATAATTTGAAAAGAAGCAGAAAGACCAATCATTGAACTTTCATAATAAAAGTGAATCTCACTAGTAAATTATCTTTTCCAGGGTTCAAAGTGCCTTCATTTGAATTCCTGGAAATCCATTAAAGCTGGAGCTGTGATGAGCTACTTCCTTTAACAAAGCTATTTCTAATTAATTACCAGTGGTAATTGAATGTTTGTTTGTGTTGGTAAATTGGGAAGAGGTTGCTTGGCAACGTCAAAAATCTGGCAAGTAAGTGCGCAAATGTGTTGCTCATAAGTTAGAGCATGAGGCTGCACAGAATTTGATGTAACATAGATATTTGTAATTCAAGCCATGTAATATGAGAACAACAGCAACTATCTACAATTGGATAGCACCTTTAAGTAAAAATGTTCTAAAATACTTCACAGATGTCATCAGAATTGGGTTGCCGATCCAAAAGCAAAGATGGAAGTAATGAGAAGCTTATTTAAATGAAGCAATGATTTATGCTGATTATAATGCTTTTCATAGTCATAGGATGTCTCCAGGTGTTTTACGATCAATGGACTACTTTGTAGTGTAGTCACTATTGCACTGTAGAAAGCATGTTGGAAGCTTGGACATAACAATGTCCCAAATATTGCTTGTAAAATATACTCTATCAACCTTGGAGAATTCACCCTTTGATGCTGATTGACAGTTAACTGCCAGGCTTTGTTTGTACCAATCAGAATCCAGTAGCCTAACAATCATTCTCCCCCAAAACATCATAAATAGTGTTTTCCTCCCGAATTGGTGTCCTTGTGAAATTTCCTGATGAATGCAAGATGAAAAGCTTTAACAAACTGTCTTTTGGTTTCATGAATACTGAAATTATATGGATAAGGATGGATGATGATCACTGTCCAAGCTTTATTGACCATCAGGAATGCAACAGTAACTTTGCTAACGCTCCTTGAGAAAACACCCTTTTGTTTTGGGTTTGCTGTGCCTGCAACTAGGAGGTACAGTCGCCAACTTTTAATGGTAAGGATCAAGTTGCTGCCATACACAGACCTGTAGAACCAACAAAATGTTTGGTTGGTTGTGGAAAATAAAATTATCATTATTTATCCATGTGAGTTTCATATACCTTCTTTTTTTCCTAAATCAGAAGCTTCAGTTAAACCGATCAATTTATTAACAAATAATTAGAAACAATAATACCAGAATAATAATGCATTCTCGCCAAGGTGAAGAGCTATTCCATTGTGACACAAATGGTGGAAGTGTCTGAAAATCTCAAGTCTTTCCTTGAAGCATAGCATATCCCAGTATAGTGGGGTGAGGAGTTGGGGGAGGGGGTGTACATTTCATGCATGAGTATTTCATGGATTAAATCATTAGCTGCTTCCTTTTGAAGTGAGAG
>NW_025205328.1:0-933 GCF_004010195.1 Chiloscyllium plagiosum | reverse complement strand
CACTGTGTCTCTGTTACTGACCCAGGGGAGAGCAGACTGACTCCACTGTGTCTCTGTTGCGGACCCAGGGGAGAGCAGTCTGACCCCACTGTGTCTCTGTTACTGACCCAGGGGAGAGCAGACTGACTCCACTGTGTCTCTGTTGCGGACCCAGGGGAGAGCAGTCTGACCCCACTGTGTCTCTGTTACTGACCCAGGGGAGAGCAGACTGACTCCACTGTGTCTCTGTTGCGGACCCAGGGGAGAGCAGTCTGACCCCACTGTGTCTCTGTTACTGACCCAGGGGAGAGCAGACTGACTCCACTGTGTCTCTGTTGCGGACCCAGGGGAGAGCAGTCTGACCCCACTGTGTCTCTGTTACTGACCCAGGGGAGAGCAGACTGACTCCACTGTGTCTCTGTTGCGGACCCAGGGGAGAGCAGTCTGACCCCACTGTGTCTCTGTTACTGACCCAGGGGGAAAAAGTCTGGCCCCAATGCGTGTCTGTAACTGACTCTGGGCAGAGCAGACTGACACCACTGTGCCTCTGTCACTGACTCTGGGGAGCGCAGACTGTCCCACTGTGTCTCTGTCACTGACCCGGGGAGAGCAGACTGACCCCAATATATTTCTGTCACTGGCCGAGGCGAGACCTGACTGATCCAAATGCGTGTCTGTTACTGTCCAGGGGAGAATAGACTGACTCCACTGTGTCTCTGTTACTGACCCAGGGGAGAGCAGACTGACCTCACTGTGTCTCTGTTACTGACGAAGGGGGGGGGGGCAGTCTGACCCCACTGTGTCTTTGCTACTGACCCTGGGGAGAGCAGTCTGACCCCACTGTGTCTCTGTTACTGACCCAGGGGTGAGCAGACTGACCCCACTGTGTCTCTGTTACTGACCCAGGGGAGAGCAGACTGACTCCACTGTGTCTCTGTTGCGGACCCAGGGGAG
>NW_025205327.1:9158-10366 GCF_004010195.1 Chiloscyllium plagiosum | reverse complement strand
TGTATCCCACAGCAGCATGGGATAAAACTCACCTAGTACTGAGGATTTGTTTAATTTTATACTAGGCAAAAACAATCATTCCTGCTCGCATTTTATGTAAATGTGTTTAAGAGCTTCACAGTCAATCTTCTCGAATTCTTGACATGCATCATCCTTCTCCATAACAAACCAGGGGTGAAGCTTTCATGTAACAATGTAACAATGTTTACGAGCTTCACACAAAGATTGCCTGCTTGGTTTCTATTGGACAGGAATTGTTCCCTGGTAATATTTTGCTAGTTGCTGCAATTCTGAATAATCCTGGGATTCCGCCGAACTTTGCCTGCTTGCACCTTTTCATGTTCCGGAGTTAGTCAGTCCCCACTGGTGTGAATTTTCAATGTTTCACTGCGATCACCTCTCATTCGTTGAAACTCCACTGAACACAGACGGAGAATCATCGGACAATCTTCGAATCTGCAGCATTAAACTGGAGAATACCCATTCAGTATATGTGATCAGTATATACTTGTTTATATCAGAAAATCATAACTGCACACAATGCTACAGCTTCCCTCTCACCAACACTCTATGAAACTGGCGCAGGATCTTTTCACTTCTCGTGGAAACAAAGTACTGCAGATACTGGAATCTGTACTGAAAAGAAAACAATTGCCGGAGAGCTCATCAGGGCAGGCAGCATAATTGGAGAGACAGCAAGCTGACGTTGAGTCGAGATGACTCTTCATCATCTATCTCGTGATGCCCATTAAATGAAGAAAATCTGAATTTTACAAACTCTGTTTGCATAGGTTCATCTCAATATCATTTGCTTTAAATTTTTTCTTAGAATTCACTGTGTGAACTCCCTAAAAATGTCCCCCGAGCATTCAACTATACCACATCCACAAGTTCTTATTTGTTGATGTCTACAAGAGATATCTTCAAACAAGAAGAATGTAAACTATGACTTCCCTTTCATTAACAGTCAATCATTCCCTTGAAGTTTGCTTTCATTTTCTCAGTGAAAGTGAGGACTGCAGATGCTTGAGAGTCAGAGCCGAAAAGTGTGACATTGGAACAGCACAGCTGGCCAGGCAGTAACGGAGGAGGAGGCGAGTCGAAGTTTCGGGCAGAGGGCCTTCATCAGGAATATGGGATGGAAGCAGAACGAGGCTGACAGGACACTTTACCTGCACCGCGTCCATCTTCTGGCCCACCTGCCTTCT
>NW_025205327.1:5415-8727 GCF_004010195.1 Chiloscyllium plagiosum | reverse complement strand
TACCCTGTCCGCACATTCACTGTTCCACATATGATCTTGCTTTTATTTTCCTTTCAAGAAATGTCAGAAGCTTTACGCCAGTCTTTATGCTTCTTGTTATTCTGCATCATTGTTTTCTTTTCTTTGATTTCCTTCTCAGTTTATTGACCCTTCTTTGTTGTGTCCCAAATTCGCTGATTCAACAATACATGGAATTTTTCTGAGCCACTTCCTTTGATCTAATAAAATGTTAAGCTTTTATTGTTAACCATCTTTCCGTTGCCTTTCTCTTTTGCTATTTTCACCCTGAGGGGATGTACGCATACTTCATACTCTGGAGTGATTCTGCATGTAACAGTTATTGCCTGTCTTTTTGAAATCTATTTCATGTACATTTTCAGTTCATTTGAAGCCATCACCTTCTTCATTCTTTCCTGGCTTCCGTAACTTAGGCACTTCCAATTGAAAATAAAACAATCAGTTTTGTGTTCAGACTTTGGGCCCTTGAAGACAGAAACAGGGGAATATATTACGGGGAAGAAAGAAGAATTGAATTGGTACTTCAAAACTGTGTTCACTGGAGTACAGACAAGCAATTTCCCTGAGGTAACAGTGGCTGAGGGACCTGAAGTTAAGGGAATTTATATTTTCCAGGAATTGGTGTTGGAGAGACTGTTGGTCTGAAGGTTGATACGTCCTCGGGGCCTGATGGTCTACATCCCAGGGTACTCAAGGAGGTGGCGTGAGAAATCGCGGATGCGTTGGTGATTATTTTCCAGAGTTCGATAGATTCGGGATCAGTTCTTGCGGATTGGAGGGTGGCTAATGTCGTACCATTTTTTAAGAAAGGCGGGAGAGAGTATAGACCAGTTAGTCTGACCTCAGTGGTGGGAAAGATGCTAGAGTCTATTATAAAGGATGAAATTACGATACAGCTGGATAGTAGCAACGGGATAGGTCAGAGTCAGCATGGATTTATGAAGGGGAAATCATGCTTGATTAATCTTCTGGAATTTTTTGAGGATGTAACTCTGAAGATGGTCGAGGGAGATCCAGAAGATGTAGTGTACCTGGACTTTCAAAAAGCTTTTGATAAAATCCCACGTAGTAGGTTAGTGAGCAAACTTAGGGCGCACGGTATTAGGGGCAAATTACGAACTTGGATTGAAAGTTGGTTGGCTGACAGGAAACAAACAGTAGTGATAAACGATTCCATTTCGGAATGGCAGGCAGTGACGAGTGGGGTACCGCAGGGATCAGTGCTGGGACCGCAGCTTTTTACAATATATATTAATGATATAGAAGATGGTATTAGTAATAACATTAGCAAATTTGCTGATGATACTAAGCTGGGTGGCAGGGTGAAATGTGAGGAGGATGTTAGGAGATTACAGGGTGACCTGGTCAGTTTAGGTGAGTTATCAGATGCAGTTTAGTGTGAATGGTTATCCACTTTGGTGGCAAGAACAGGAAGGCAGATTATTACAGTACAAAGAGATCTGGGTGTTCTTGTACACCAGTCAATGAAGGTGAGCATGCAGGTACAGCAGGTAATGAAGAAGGCGAATATAATGCTGGCCTTTATAAGAAGATGAATTGAATATAGAAGCAAAGAGGTGAGTCAGCAGCTGTATAGGCCCTGGTAACACCACACCTGGAGTATTGTGTGCGGTTCTGGTCTCCAAAATTGAGGAAAGACATTCTGGCTATTGAGGGAGTGCAGCCTAGGTTCACAAGGTCAATTCCTGGAATGGCGAGACTACCTTGCGCTGAAAGACTGGAGAAACTGGGCTTGCATACCATTTAGTTGAGAAGACTGAGAGGGGATCTGATTGAGACATATAAGATTATTGAATGATTGGACAATCTGGAGGCAGGAAACATGTTTCTGCTGAAGGGTGAGTGCCGAACCAGAGGACACGGCTTAAAACTATGGGGTAGACTAGTTAGGGTAGAGATGAGGAGAAACTTCTTCACCCAGAGAGTGGTAGTTGTGTGGAATGCTCTGTCCCAGAGGGCAGTGGAGGCCTAGTCTCTGGATTCATTTAAGAAAGAGTTGGACAGAGTTCTCAAGGATAGTGGAATCAAGGGTTATGGAGATAAAGCAGGAACAGGATACTGATTAAGGATGATCAGCTATGACCATATTGAAAGTTGGTGCAGGGTCGAAGGGCAGAATGGCCTACTCCTGCAACTATTGTCTATTGTCTATTGTTATGCCAAATTAACTATTCCCAATATCTCCTTTACAGCAAGGTTTTCAATTCGCTCTTTTGATCATACAATACCAATTCCAAAACAGCCTGATCTGAAACTTGGTGCTCAACATCATGTTAAAGGAAACCATTTCACCCATGCTCGTGATATCCATTTCTCCACGCATTAGCATTCCCTTGGTATAATGCAGGTTTGACGCAATTGAATTGCTTCGTGATTTCTGCAGTGCCCAGAATCTGTTAGATGTAATTTCCTATTTTATAACATGCCCAACATTCACATTGCAGTGTTTGCTTTACTACGTAACTTTGCTCCATGTTTGCGTCTTCATACTGATCCTAATCTCCACCTCAGCAGATTCAGTGGAATCTGAGTGACGCGGGCTCTGGGATATTAATAGTAGATTCATGCAAGATCTTTCGCAGGGTTGATCTCAGCATTGATATCATGTTGCAACATCTCATCTCTTCTTCTTAAGTGTCATTGTGACATTTTTTACCTGATCGCCTGTTACTCTGGAGGAGTGGGGGAGGACAATGATCTTTCAACAACAGTGTCTGATCCCCCAAACAGCCGAGATTGCTGTAAACTATGAGAACCTTTCAGCAGGTTGGCAATGTGTTACTGCTACTGTACATGATCGTAATGAGTCACTATTGGATCAGTTTGTACAGATTTAACAGCCTCACTCATGACAGGGCATTAGAATTAACTCAGAGGTTATTCTGAAAGTACTGTATTCATCATATAATCACTACAGTTTGGAAGGAGGCTATTTGACCCATCTACTTCACACTAATCCTCCACAGCACACTCACACCCTACACAATCTCTGTCATTCTGCATTTTGCGTAGTTAATGTGGGCGGCACGGTGGCACAGTGGTTAGTACTGCTGTCTCACAGCGCCAGAGACCCGGGTTCAATTCCCGCCTCAGGTGACTGACTGTGTGGAGTTTGCACATTCTCCCCGTGTCTGCGTGGGTTTCCTCCAGGTGCTCCGGTTTCCTCCCACAGTCCAAAGATGTGCAGGTTAGTGAATTGGCCATGCTAAATTGCCCGTAGTGTTAGGTAAGGGGTAAATGTAGGCGTATGGGTGGTTTGCGCTTCGGCGGGTC
>NW_025205327.1:1390-3764 GCF_004010195.1 Chiloscyllium plagiosum | reverse complement strand
ATAGACCATGCAGCACCTGTATCGTGTTACACAACAGAAGAATGAGACTATTCAGCCTTCTCAATGATGAAAAACTATAATTGGAAGAAGCCACAAAGTGAGGGGAAATTGTTAGTTTAGAGCAAGGCTATTTCGCCCATTGAGTGTGTTGCACAAGAACAGCAGAAAGACGTGAAGCTTGTTGAGTTTTTTCACGTAAACATAAGGAGGTAATTCAATCGCATTTCTGTTGAATTGGACCAGGAGCAAAACAGTCACTTACTGAAACTCATTTCAGCGATATAGGAGGAGACTGTTCAGGATCTCGAGCCTGTTCTCGACGTTTTTGAGAAGTCACTTGAGCCTCTTGAAACGTTGCACCATAGCAGGACGATTCTGTAAATCCCCAAAAGTCTCCACAATAACACGAGGAGAACATTCAGATCTTGAGCGGCTTCGTCAGGAAAAGGAGCAGGACATTCAGAGTATCGAGACTACAATGTCCGAAACACCCGGAGTACATTCAGCGAATGAAGTAAACCAGGACAAAAATGAATCCATTCAGCCAGTCATGCCTGTACCCAGCAAACGGAGCAGATCTTTGAGCGTTTTGCGTCTGTTACACGGGAAATGATTTGGGAACGTAGAGGTTATAGAAATGTAAGCACTTAGAATAACCAGCCACACAAGGGGATATAAAGTAGAGAGCAAACTATTGGAATTGATGCTGTTGTTGAAACCTGTTATTAAACGATTAAAAATAGGGGATTGTCAAAGTCCAAATAGTATCCATTACAGTCAACATCATTTTAAGAAAGATAAGTCGAGTATGAATTGTTTGCCAAGTGTATATATAAATGTGTCAAACAAAGTGGAGAAAAGGCATCCTATAGATATATTGTAATTGAACATCCAGATGACATTGGCAGAAGGTGCCCCACAAATGATGGCCATGCGATACAAGCACCAGCCGGCTTAAAAAAATGGTTGGAGGGATGGTTGGCTAACCAATGAATGCCGTGCTATGGAGGTAACAGTGTTGGATTGGGTTGGACAAGGTAAAAAAAATCACACGACACTAGGTTATAGTCCAAAGGGATTTAAAAAAAAAAACACTAGCCTTTCAAGCGCTGCAGCTTCAGCAGGTATTCTAACCAATGAACGCCGTGCTATGGAGGTAACACTGTTGGATTGGCTGGGACAAGGTAAAAAAAATCACGCGACACTAGGTTATAGTCCAAAGGGATTTTAAAAAAAAACACTAGCCTTTCAAGCGCTGCAGCTTCAGCAGGTATTAATGAAGATGAAGACCAGAGAGAGATAATTTATGAGGAAAAGATCAAAAGGTCATGCAACTTATGCACATAGATTCAATACATGTAAGATGGCTCTAACATCTTTAGTCAGTGAGAATGGAGGTGAAGGGCTTGATACAGCAGTCTTCAAATTTCAGACTTTATGTCAAATCACTGCCTGGAGATAACTTAAGGCATTATCGATGTAAAGGAGGGGACCCTTCTGATCAGGTCATGTATTTTAGGCGTGTGGAGGTTTTGAGACTGTCTGTGTTTTCAACTGGTGCCAGACCCGTTTTATTTCCAAGTAGGACTTCATAAAATGTCACATTATCTGATGTCCATATATTTTATGGTCTTAAACAAAATATAATCTATCTGCAAATACAAATCAGCAAATATATATTCACACCAAATATTTGAATATATGGGCTTGTGTGCGTGTCTGAGAGAGTATAAGTGTGAGCTTGTGAAAGAGAGTGAGAGTGAGAGTGTGTCTATTTAAGACACAGACAGATACAGCAGAGCCCTCTCCCCACACGCTCTCACTCCATTGTTTCATAACTTCGCCTCGCAGCACCTCTGCTTCACTTGTTCATATTGCCGACCCAGATGGTGTAAGTACGGTCCACATGCGCCGTCCAGAATTGAGTTACAAAATGCTCAGTTCCCCGTGATCGTCTGAGGCAAATTATAGCACAACCTCCAACAAACAATCCCCAGCACCTCCATTAACGTTTCAATAGCAAAAGTCAGCCAGAAGCCCCTCAGCTTCAAGTTAGATGCCTTGTCCTGTACAATAATACTTGGGGCCATCCCCGTTACTGACTGCACGATCAGCTGGGAGGGACCAACAAAGGCGTTCAGAGGACTGGCACAGAACAAGTTTCAAAGATGTGACTCAGATACCATGACCAGGGAAAAATACAGAGGGGCAGGGAGACTCACGAAAAGATAGAAACAAACAATTCATTAACTGAGAACATGTTGTGGAAATATAGCGGAAAGAAAGGCAGAAGTGTTATGCTTTGGACGGTTTAATTCAAAAGAATGAGAACATTGAAAAAAGGCTTTGCCAGGTCAACTGATATGGCACGTCA
>NW_025205327.1:0-1136 GCF_004010195.1 Chiloscyllium plagiosum | reverse complement strand
ATATGGACAGTCAGATGTGATGTCATGTTTGTTAATATTAAAATAATGGCATTACGAATCCCAATAGCAATATAAATCACTGCGCACAAGATGGATCAAATTTCGGTGCGATTTCAGATACGAGCCATGGAGTGTCAACCCAGATTTGCTTCTTCAGGTTTGATGCTGGAATTGTCAGCAGCAGATTATTGACATCGGTAAGACTGTATTTCATAGGTCAATGTCCCAGATAGGCTGAGCCAGTGAAATATATTCTGGAGTTGTTATGAATGACAATTAGAATGGTGAGTTATGGTAGCAGAAATCAGTTCATGGTCAAAGCGATCACCACAGCTGCACATTGTCTCTTTCAGGCTCAGATATTGGCTCGAAATTGGAGTGAGATTAAGAAAATGATGTTTGTAATCAGAACAGAAGAGACTAATCTCCACACTCACAATATTCAAATAACAGGGGCAGTGATACAATGAATCGTGGTTCACAGCTGAAACTGAAAGATCAACATAGAGACACACAAGGGATTCTGCCAGAAGGAAAGAGAGAGAGAGAGAGAGAGCATTAACAATTTGACTGATGTAGATAGTTTGTGGAGTGAATATCTGGATTCAGACTCTCAACTGGTACAATAGCAGCAACAAGGAGAGTCGAGTAAATGAAAATAACAGTATTGTGTTCACAAACGGTGTATGTAATTAATAACTGAAAAGTAAGACTTACCAGGGACACCAACAATAGCCAGGATTGGATAATAAATATATTGAATAATGTTAAGTACATATGTAATTCGCCCTGACAATGGCAAATAATCGTAATATGTAGAGAGAGCCCAAATATTCCACGATAAATCCCTGTCCACTGTTGCAATATTCCGGTATAATGTAGTCAGATTCTGATCCATTGTTGGAACACTCCCGTGTAATGCTATAAGATTCTGATCTGTCCTTCCCCTCTCCCTGGAGCTGCTGATTCCTGCTCGTGCTTTAGTGGCTCTTACTCATTTTTTGGTATAACACTGTGAATGGAGAGCAGTTTTCATTAAAAGATGTAAACCCTCCACTGGGATAATTTCAATCCATGGAGGCTCTCATTAATCACAGTCACTTTACAAACAGTTTCAGTTAACCCCTTCCTTTCAT
>NW_025205326.1:9127-10365 GCF_004010195.1 Chiloscyllium plagiosum | reverse complement strand
TCGGCCCTCGATGTTGTGCCGCCCTGTCATACTGAGCTGAAGCCCATCCCACCTACACTATTCCATGTACGTTCATTTGCATGTCCAATCACGACTTAAATGCACATAAACATGGCGAACCTCCTACACATACAAGCAAAGCATTCTATGCCCTTACTACTCTCCGAGTAAAGAAACTACCTCTAACATCCATCTTATACCTATCTCCCCTCACTTTATAGTTGTGTCCCCTCGTGTTTGCCGTCCCCATACTTGGAAAAAGAGAGAGTGAATAGCCAGAAACATTTTGCAAGGGCAGAAATGTCTATCACTAGGTAACATAATTTTAAGATAATTGGAGGAAGGTTTAGGGGAGATACCAGAAGTAGCTTATTTACACGTAGAGTGTTGGGTGTGTCGAATGCACTGCCAGCGGTGGTAGTAGATCCAAATACTTGAGGGAAACTTAAGAGACTCTTGGGTAGGCACATGGAACAAAGTGAACGGAAACATGCAGGTTAGTCTGATCTTAGAGTAGGATAAACGGCACAACGTCGAGGGCAGAAGGCCCTAACTGCATGCCTTCATGTAGATCTCTGAGCTCAAAAACTGCCTGAATTCATGTAAAACTCTGTTATCTCACTTTTTAGATAAGAATCAAGCTAAAAATCAGTGCATAGACAGAGAACACGGGGGCCAACACCTTCAACATATTGTCTAGCTATCACCATTATTAATAGCTAACCAGAGAATGCAACTTTTAACAAAAAAGGTTTTGTGATTTACATATGAAAGAAGTGAAACTATCATGGTATTCTAACAGATGAAAGGCTTAACAGACAATAAATTTTTCATTGTATAATTTCAGTTACACCACACTGTAAATTTCTGCAAGAATTCTGTGTTAGGCTTGAGCCGTCCACTATCACCTGATGAAGGAGCGACACTCGGAAAGCTAGTGTGCTTCCAATTAAACCTGTTGAACGTTAACCTGGTTTTGTGTGATTTTTAACTTTGTACACCCCAGTCCAAAAGGAGAAAGTGGGGACAGCAAATGCTGCAGATCAGAGCCGATAATGTGTTGTTGGAAAAGCGCAGCAGGTCAGGCAGCATCCAAGGAGCAGGAGAATCGACGTTTCAGGCATGGGCTCTTCTTCAGGAATGAGGAAAGTGTGTCCAGCAGGCTAAGATAAAAGGTAAGGTGGAGGGACTTGGGGGAGGGGCGTTGGAAATGCGATAGGTGGAAGGAGGTCAAGGTG
>NW_025205326.1:0-7221 GCF_004010195.1 Chiloscyllium plagiosum | reverse complement strand
CCTGTGGCTCAACACTTCAACTCCCCCTTCCACTCCACCAAGGACATGCAGGTCCTTGGACTCCTCCATCGCCAGACCATAGCAACACGACGGCTGGAGGAAGAGCGCCTCATCTTCCGCCTAGGAACCCTCCAACCACAAGGGATGAACTCAGATTTCTCCAGTTTCCTCATTTCCCCTCCCCTCACCTTGTCTCAGTTAAATCCCTCGAACACAGCACCGCCTTCCTAACCTGCAATCTTCTTCCTGACCTCTCTGCCCCACCCCCACTCCGGCCTATCACCCTCACCTTGACCTCCTTCAACCTATCGTTTTTCCAACGCCCCTCCCCCAAGTCCCTCCTCCTTACCTTTTATCTTAGCCTGCTGGACACACTTTCCTCATTCCTGAAGAAAGGCTCATGCCCGAAATGTCGATTCTCCTGCTCCTTGGATGCCGCCTGACCTGCTGCACTTTTCCAGCAACACATTATCGGCACACCACAGTCCAGCACCAGCATCTCCAAATCAGTACTTTTCTTTGTTCTGTGTTCTATGGAAGTGGTCAAGAAGACTTGAACATTGAGGAAGATTTGAGACTTGGAGCAGGTCAGCCTTGATCTTAGTGAAGGGCAAGGTAGGCTTGGGATGTGAATGTACTCCCCCTGTTTCTGATGTTCTCCCATTCTGTTATTGGAAAGTTAGTTGGTGTTATTTTCCTCGAAGGTCTTTTATGGAATGTTGCAATCAGGGAGACCAGCGGATTTTATGAGCCACTGCTGGGTGAGATTTGGGGGCTTATTCACAGTGAATCTGGGTCTCAAACATGATCAACAAATGAAGCAGAAATTACAGAAAGGGGAAGCTCTGTAAAAAGAGATGAATGACCTTTTACATATCCCGCCTGGGTCTTCCAATTACATTTTCCAAATCTCCAAAACCGTGTGCGACAGTCTTGAGGGACGAAATGGTCTCCTCTGTTTCTGTGCACCATGCTATAACAGTAAGTGGACTCCAACTGCTCCTGTCTAGCAGGCTAGAGGGATTGAATGGAGCACATAAACATGGGACTGAGGAGCAGGAGTGGGTCATTAGAGAATTTGAGCCTTAACATTGTGGCTGATCAGATTGTGGTCTCAGCCTCATCTTCCTGTCTGTGTCCCATTATTCGTGACTCACTTCTTTGTCAAATCGTTAACTAACTCAGCTGTGAATACTTGTAATTAGAGAAGCACCACAAACTTCTGGGGAAGAGAATTCCCATTCGAATGGCACTTTTAGAATTTTTCCTCATATCGCTGTGAGAATAAGAGAGTCGTACAGAGTGGAAACAGATCCTTTTATCCAAATTGTTCACGCCAATCAGGCATCTTAATCAGATCTCGTCCCACTAACCAGCATTTGCCCACATCACATGATCCATTCCTATTTACGTACCGATCCAGATACATTTTAAATGTGCAATTGTACCCGATTTCACCACTTCCTCTGACAGTACAGCCACCAGCCTCTGTATGAAAATGTTTCACCTCAGGTTCCTTCTAAGTCTTTGCCCTGTCACCTTCACACTATGCCGTCTAGTTCTGGACGCCCCTACACTGGGAAAAAGATCTTGCCCATTCAGACTATCCATGCCCCTCAGGACTTTTTAAAACCTCTGTCATGTCACCATTCAGCCTCTGACAGTCCGGGGAAAAAGCCTCAACCTGTTCGTTATTTCGCTGAAGCTCAAACCCTCAGGTTCCAGAAAATCCTTGTAAATCTTTTCTGCACTCTTTCAAGCTTAAAAACATCCACCCTTTAGCAGAGTCAACTGACATGTACGCAGTATTCTTAATGTGGCCTCACCTACGTCTTGTACACGCTATCCCTACTCCTATACTCAATGTTCTGACCGATTAAGGCAAGCGTGCCAACTACATTCCTCACCACTCTACAGACCTAAACTCCACTTTCAAGGAACTATGAATCTTCATTCGTAGTTCTCTTTGTTAAGCAACATTCCCCAGGGCACTACCCTGCTTTAACTTACCAAAATGCAAAATCTCACAAATATCTAAATTAAACTCCATCTGCCAGTCCTTGGCTCATTGATGGTTAATGATCCCGTTATATTCTGAGATAATCTTCTTTACTCTCCACTGCACCACTTTGGTGATGTTATCTGTAAACGTACTAACCATGCCTCCGATAATCACATCAAAGTTGTTTATATCCGTGATGAAAAGCAGTTAGGTCTGCACTGATTCTTTGAGCACACCGCCGGCCACAGGTCTTCAGTCTGGAAAACAATCCATTACCTTCAATCCAATTTTGTATCCAAATTAGTTAGTTTTTCCTAGATTACATATAACCTAATCTTAGTAATCTGTCTACGATGGGGAACCTTATTAAATGCCTTGCTGAAGTCGGTGTAAAAATTGTACACCATCGTGTCTTCTTCAATCTTCTTTGTCTCCTCTTCATAATACTCAATCACATTAATTAGACATGATTTGCATCACACAAATCCATATTGACTATCCCTAATCAGTCCTTGTCTTTCTAAATAGATGTAAATCCTATCCCTCAGAATCCTCTCCAACGAACTCCTCGGCACTAACGTTGGCTGATTGAGTCGATAATTCCCTGTGTTGTTTTGGCTCACTGCTCTCTTTTCTAGCCTCACTCCTCCACTGGCCACAAAAATAATTATAACGAGGTTGATGATGTGGCCAATGATATAGTTCAAAGAGTATGTCAAGGTCAGTATTAGGAACAAGTCAGGCAGATTTCTTTAATCTGCGAAAACACGTTTATGACCAAAACAACGTGACTCAAACTATGATGGAAAGAGGAATGACGAGAGCATATTGCAAATATGTACATTGATATTTTCCTTTGAAAAATGCTGAGAAACACACACAGTCACACACACACACGTGCACACACACACTCGCACACACACAGACGTATTGTCGATAACAAACTGAAAAGTGAAATATCTGCAAAGTTAACTTGAAAGAACATTGTCCAAATATGATTCAAACTCATGACCAAAGGAAAAATGAGTGTTTGACCCAAATGCTGTTCTATTTGTAGAATCATCAAGTCCGACAGCATGGAGAGAGGCAGAGAGGTCCTTTGGCCCAAACACTCCATGCTGACCCAAATATCCAACCACACTAACCTCATTTCCCAGCACTTGTACCCATGTTCCTCATACCTGTGTCCTTCATTCCCGTGACTCTCATACCCGTGACTCACATTCTCGTCCTTTCCTGTCCATGTACTTGCCCAAATGCCGTTTAAATATCGTTAATACAAATGCTTCAATCACTTCCGTTGGCAGCTCATTCCCTTTGTGTACCACTCTCTGTGTAAAACAGTTTCCATCAGTTTCCCTTTTATTCATTCCCCTCTCACCTTAAACTGATGCCCTTTCCTCCTCGATTCCGCAACTCTAGGAAAAAAAGGCTGGAACAATTCACCCGATCCATGTAAACTTCTATGAGATCCCTCTCAGTTTAAAAACATCCTCCTGATCGCAATGTGACTAAAACTGAACACAGCACGTCAAGTGCAGCCTCACCAAAATCATGTATAACGGCAACATAACTTCCCAACTGCTCTCCTCCATGTCCTGATCGATCCATGCTAGTATGGCAAAAGCCTTCTTCACTACCATGTCTAACTGTGACCCCACTTTCAGAGAACGGTGGACCTAAACTCCATGGTCCCTCTGCTCAACTACACTCCTTAAGGTCCTACCAATCACCATGAAACTCCTACCTTGATCTGACATTGCCAAAATATTCCTCGGCCCACTTCTCCCGTTTGATCAAGGTCCTGCTGCAATTTCTGATATACATCCTTACTGTCCACGATACCACCTATTTTAGTGTCATCTTCAAGTTTCCTAATCATGCCTTGTACATTCGCAAGAATATCATTGATACAGATAACAAACAGCAAAGGGGCCCAGCAGCGACCCCTGAGGCACTTCATGTGTCACAGGCCTCCAGTCCGAGCATCCTTCCACTATTACCCTCTGCTTACTAACATGAAGCCAATTGTATGTACAGTTTGCCGCTCGCTCTGGGGTCCATGCGATTCTAACCTTCCAGAAAAGCCTATCAATGGTAACCTTGTCAAAGGCCTCAGTGAAAACCATACAGATGATATATACCGCCCGACTCTCATCAACATTTCTGGTCACTTCATCAATGAACTCAAACAAATTTGAGCGGCATGATCTCCCACTCACAAAGCCATTCAATCTTTCCAGTCTAAAAACATCCATCAATAATAATTATTAAAATTAATAATAACATATGAATTAGTAAATAATAATAATATGACATTTTCAGTGGAGAATAAATTATCCATGGTATGTGATATTGGAATATGCATCATGGATGAAGGGCAGAATAGATTTTGTATCTGTGTCATTGAACTGTGTTGAAAAAGGTAAGGGTGACATGGTGATTCTGTGGTTAGTCCTCCTACCTCATAGTGTTATGGATCCGGGTTTGGTTCCAGCTTCGGGTGACTCTCTGTGTGGAGTTTGCACATTCTCACTGTATTTGTGTGTGTTTCCTCTGGGTGCTCCATTTTCCTTCTACAATCCAAAAATGCATAGGTCAGGTGAATTGGCCATGCTAAGTTACCCATAGTGTTATGTACATTCGTCAGGGGTAAATATAGGGCAGGGGAAATGGGACTGGGTGGGTTACTGTTTGGAGGGTCGGTGTGATTTTGCTGGGCCAAGTGGCCTGTTCCCATACTGTAGGGAATCTGTCAAAAAACTATTTCTAAACAAACCTTATCTTATAAAATGCATGTATATCTTATCCCACAGAGTCTTCTCAAGTAACGTACCTACCACAGTTGTTAGGTTTCCTGGTCTATAGATCCCAGATTTTTCTTTGCTTCCCTTCTTGAATAATGGCACAACATTTGCTAATCTCCAATATTCTGGAGCCTAAACTGTAGCTACCGATGATGCAAAAGTATTAACCAGGGTCCCCATAGTTTCTTCTGTAGCCTCTTGCAATGTTCTTGGATGCATCTGTTTAGGACCAGGAGATTTATCCACCTTCATACATTCTAATGCATCCAACACGGCTTCTCCTGTCATATTGACTCACCCCAAGATAACACTACTACCTTTGTTAACCTCCCTCGTCTTCATGTTTTTCTCCACGGTAAAGGCAGAGGAGAAATATTCATTGAGAATCTCGTAAATCTCCGACGGTTCTAGACATGCATTTTCACTTTGGACCTTGAGGGATCATATTCTCATTTAGTTATTCCTTTTACTTTAATATACTTAATGAACCTCTTTGGATTCACCCTAATCTTCTCAGACAATATATCTTGTGCCCCCTTTTCGCCCTCCTGATTTCCTTCTTCAGTCAACTAGGGCATCCTCTGTACACCTCTAGGGATTCCCTCGATCCCAGCTGCTTGGACCTGAGCCACACCCCCATTTTGCTGGTCAAAGCCTCAATATCTCCTGACATCCAAGGTTCCCTCTTCCTACCAACCTTGCCTTTTACCCTCACAGGAACATATAGACCTTGAACTGTCAAAATTTCACTTTTAAAGGCCTCCCACTTGCAGAAGGTCCCTTCGCCTCCAAACAAACCCCTCCAACTAACCCCTACAAGCTCCGGTCTAATTCCATCAAAATTCGCCTTGCCTCAGGTGAACGTGAGAGAGTGAGTGTGTGTGTGAGAGAGTGAGTGTGTGTGTGAGAGAGTGAGACACGTGTGGACCAGTTTTATCCTTCTCCATAACTATTTAAAAATTTATAGAAAAATATCCTGCCTGCCAGGATATTGGTCCCCTTCCAGTTCAGGTACAACGCGTCCTTCCTGAACACGTCACCTCTGCCACTCAAAAAAGCCCAGTGATCCAAAAATCTCGACCCCCTGCACCAATTCTTTAGCCACCCCTTCATCTGCCATATCCTCCTGTTCTTACCCTCACCAGCATGGAGCACTGGAAGTAAACTGGATATTACCACTGTCATGGTCCTGTCTTTTATCCTGCTCCCTATCTCTCTACAATCACTCTGCAAGGCTGTCATCACTATTTCTACCTGTGTCACTCTGTCATTTGTACCAATGCGCACAATGTCCTCTGACTGATTCCCCCCACCCCCACCCCCGGTCAGAACGTTCTGCAGCCGCTATAAAACATTATGGACCCTGGCATGTGGGAGGCTACACACCATTCCGGATTTCCATTTGCAGCCACAGAATCTCCTGTCTGTTCCCCTCACTATCGATTCGGATAATTACTTCTGTAGTTATTCTGCTCGCAGAACCTTCTGACAATGGGATTTATTCCTGAAACAGTTGACTTTCGCTGAATTGCTTTGCTTCAGGCAGTGGGGAGACTTTAATGAATCCTCATCAGGAATCCTTCATTACTGGGAAAGAAGACTGGGCTTTTTTTTCACTCCCACACATTGGCGTGATGAGTGACAGGGAAACAGAAAAAGAGCAATAGACTGTTCCTCCACAGATAGGCTGAATTTTCCATCTGTTAGTTAAATCAGTAACGTTATCAGTCCCACACTGGACTCTGTGAGCTCTACTTGAACATTGTCCGAAGTATATGACTCCATCACATTCTCGATTCCAGGTCAGTGCGGTATTGCAGAATCAATTCATTAACAATAAATGGTCCGACTTGTTTTGGAGATGTGTTAATATGCACTTGCATAATGTAAAAATAAGCGTTTCATGTCTTCACAATATCTGTGTTAAAATGAATATTCTCAAACATATACAATAATTGCTGGAAAAGCTCAGCCTGTCTGTCAGCAGAGAATTCAGAGTTCGATTTTTTGGTCGAATGACCTTTCCTTTGAACCGGACTTATTCTTAAATTATTTCCCCAGTTTTATTCACCCACACAAGAAGAAATATCCATCCTGTATTCACCAACTACACTCTTCGCAAGATCTTATATGGGCAGTAAAGCATCCCTCATTCTCAGGCCGAACTGTTAATTCTTAATAACGTAATGCTGTAATCCTACGAATGAGTAAAGAGAAACATCTTTGAAAGATTTCGAAAGAAATTTTGTATTTTTTTCAGTTTAGACAGTTATTTACACATAATATAACAGATGTAATCTCAGCAATGCCCTGTACTAACTCAGAAAACATCGCTAAGATCATTTCCCACACCCCTTGCACGAAACAGATTCATTCCATTTACCTTCCAAATCACTTGCAACATCTTCAGCT
>NW_025205325.1:7006-10364 GCF_004010195.1 Chiloscyllium plagiosum | reverse complement strand
CTCGAAACGTCGACTCTACTGCTCCTCGGATGCTGCCTGACCTGCTGTGCTCTGCCAGCACCAGAATCTGTACCCCACCACATCACTTTGCCCCATAATCGTGGTATCTGGCTGTGCACAAAGAGGAGTGGCACAGTCTGTACTAGGATGCACTGGGGCCCTGAAACACATGGTAAAGACTAAAAGCACCAGAGCATTGAGAGCCCCACCACATTGTTTGCATGTTCTATTGTTTGTACTCTGTTCCTGCCTTCCCTTGTTTTTTTCTTAATAAAGTCGTTATTACACACACCTGCACAAATGAACTCAGGCCTCTCGATCGAAGATTCGGTACATTTTCACCACATCACAAGGCATCGACTCTAACTTCCCTTGTCACTTCGCCTGCTGAGTTGCGCCTGAATCAACTCTGCAATTGGGAGGAAGGGCCGGAACAGGAGAGCAGCGGCCGGTCGTCTAACCAGAGTGAGTGAGGACCGGGGCCAAAGCATTCTCGGGGAGTGAACGCTTCAGGATTGGTCAGAAAGGAAAAGATTTTGCAGGATTGATCATTCTCACCATATCGTGGAGCATTAAACCTCTCCCATGAATCAATGTGAGATTTTTAAGAAATAGTTGAGATGTAAATCTGATAACGTACATTAGGGAGATTTAAACAATCCTTAGATAATCACATGGGTGATTTTGCAATAGTGTAGGGGGACGAGCTGAGAAAAAATCACAGGTCAGCGTGAATAATTCACAGATCGGTTTACACAACTCGAGTAAGAAACTTATTTTCAAACTCCCAGAACGATTGGTAATTTGCATACCTGGTTAGTATGGTTAAGTTGATCCGAACAATGTATTTGCATACTAATCATCTCAATAACGGTAACTCGACAGAGCAATTGTTAATGACTAATATTTCACCCATGATCCTGTGCAGATATGAATATTCACGAGAAACTCACCGGTAACCTCAGACGCACGCGCAATTGGTTTCTATGTAGAGCATGTGCAGTGTCGCATTGATCATTAGAGAGAGAGAGACATGGAGCTGCTTTCTCCAGCAGCGGCTGCGATCGGCTTCAGAGAGCGGCGCTCCGAGCCGATGTGTGGGAGCCTCTCTGGGAGAAAGGAGCGGATAGAATTCACAAATCCCGGATAAAGGTTAAAAATAACTCGACAAAGACCCTCCAGGCCCGGGTAAGTAGGCGGCGGTCTCTGATCAGGGAAGCGGCCCAGGGTCACGGCCGCCATTTGTTTGAGGGAAGAGGGAGCGCGGGCCTGAGGGCTGCCATCTTGAGAAGGTCAAGGTGCAGGAGGGCGGGGCTCTCGGGGTCTGCAGAATAATCAGAGGAAAGGGAAGACACAGCGTCACTGAGCGGTCTCGTAGGAATATCCTCTCTCAGTCCTGCTGGGATGTTTCACCCAATCAGAACCAGCAGGTCTCCTCCTCTCTCAGCTCCCCTTCTGTCCTTCCTGCAGCATCTGTCCCCTGGAACAGTGAGCTGCCTGTCCTGGCCCTCCCGATGGATTTTTCTTAACATCAGTAATTGTTTAATACTCATTTACAGGTTTTTAATTACATCGTTTTTGAAGCATTTAAATCACATTCAATCATTTGCAATGGTGGGATCTGAACCTGTGTCCAGAGAACACTTGCTGAGTTTCTGGATAAATTGTCACACAATAATGCCACTAGGCCATCACTTTGCCTGCTCACAGTTTGAATATCCCAGTGCAACATGAATCAAAACCCTTTCTTCCTGCACAATTGTTTGACCCGGCACTCTGGTGATGTGACCCAGTACCTCTCCACTGTGTGGGTCTAATTGCTGCCTCTGTCAGCGTCTCTCACTCTTGAAGCTACTCCAGATCATCAGCCAACAGAATTCTCCACTCCAGAGAGATGAGGCAGCACAGGTCAGAAATGGAGACTGGGATTTTCCAGATCTCTGTTAGCTCAGTGCCATGTTGGTCAGCCAGAAAGACAAAGTCAGGGAGGTCGGGAGTCTTCAATAAATCCTGCTGCCAGGTAAGATCATTCCAGTGCACAGAGCAGAAAGTAATAAGGGGGATCCAAACATCAGCTAACAAGACATGACATAGAGAAAGTGCTGGAGGGGGAACACAGTACAAACACACCCAAGGCTCAATCACTACGCCTGCTGCAAGTTTTGTTGTAATGAGACAGCATCGGGAGTTCCCAGTTATCAGTTCAGGCCTGTGCTTTCTTTGGGAGCATCAGAACAACTGAGGGGAAAGCAGGCATCCCACGAGAGGGTGGTAATGCTGCCTGGGATCTTTCTGTTCTCCATTCCCTCTCCAACACTGTATCTATGGCTTGTATTGAGGACCAGTGTCCTCAATCATTCTAACTCCTATAACATTTCCTATCTCTGTCATCTCCTCCATTCTCACCAATTATTTCACATATTTGAAACCTCCAGTCCAGATGACCATCCATATCACTGTAACTTGCTTCAGTCTCTGCAACATGCCTGGTCACGATAGTCTCCTCCTCCAATAACTAGAGACATCGAGTCTGTTTCTGTGCGGCATGATTCTTTGGCCAAGGTTTCCTAAATGGAAAGTGTCGCGTTTGCCTGTGTTTGGCTCATATCCCTTCAAACCTTCTCCTCTCCACGTACCTGCCCGAGTATCTAATCCATGTTGTAATTGTACTTGCTTTTACCATTTCCTGTGGCGGCCCATTCCTTCTCTGCACCATCCTCTGTGGATAATGTTGCCCCTCAGCTCCCTCTTTAAATGCTTTCTCTCTCATCTCACGTTTACGCCTCTAGCTTTAGACTCACCTACCGTTGGCAATTCACCTTACTTCGACCCTAATTGGTTTCATAATCCTTTATAAGGTCACCCCGTGGCCTCCTCTGCCCAGGAGAAATATTGACGACAGTGTTACCAATATCTCCAACTCATGTACTCAATGCTCTGACCAATGAAGACAAGTGTGCCAATTACTGTTTTCAACACCCTGTCGCCCTGTGATGCCAATCCAAGGAACAATGTAACTGCACCCCTTGGTCTCTCCCTTTTCTACAACACTGTCCAGGGTCCAACCATTACCTGTGTTAGTCCTCTCTGGTTTGTCTTAACTCAATCCAACACCTGAATTAAACTCCATCTTTCATTCCTTCGCCCAGTTGATTAACATCCCCTTCGATAACTATATTCCCTGCCCACTCTTCCACTAATCTTGGTATCCAAAAACATACTAACAGGGACTCCTATATTTACACTCAAATTGTTTATTTAAGTAGTGCACAACAGTGGTCCCAGCACCAATACTTACAGCACACTGCTGGTCAGAGGCCTCCAGTCTGAACAAAACCCTCTCCCACCACCCTCTGTC
>NW_025205325.1:5930-6987 GCF_004010195.1 Chiloscyllium plagiosum | reverse complement strand
CCTGAACAAGGGTTTGCAGAAGCCAGATGCAACGTCTGTTGCTCTGCCTTCACCTATCTTTTTGGTCACATCTTGAGCAAACTCCAGTCAAGTTTGTGAGACATGTTATCCCACGCACAAAGCCATGCTGGCTGTCCGTAATCAGGCCTTATCTTTCAAAATGCATGTAAGGCCTACCTCTCAGAATGACCTCCAACAACTGACCCACCCTGATGTCTCGCTCATCAGTCTGTAGTTCCCTGGCTTTTTCCTTGCAGCCTTTCTTAATTGATGGCGTAACATTATAATCATAGTCAAGATCATACCACACTGTTTGGTTAACGCAAACCAAACTCGAAAACGGATCTCATCCCACCTGCCTGTTCCTGGATCATATCCCTTCAAACCTTTCCTATTCATGTACTAATCCAAATGTCTTTTGAACATTGTAATTGTCTCCATGTTTACCCCTACCTTGGGAAGTTCATTTCACACATAACCCAGCCTCTCAATGTGCAATGTGCCTCTCATGTCTTTTATTTTATATGTCTCTGCTCTAACTTAAAAATGTGGTGCCTTGTCTTGAAACTCCCTTGTCCATGGGAAAATACAACTCTCATTAACTCTATCTATCCTCCTCATGACTTTATAAACTTCTATGAGGTCATCTGTCAACATTCAGGTTTCAGTGAAAAATACCACCCTATTCAGCCTTTCTTTATACTGAAGCCTTTCGTACCCAGCCACATCCCAGTAAAACTCCTCCCAACCCTTTCCAGCTCAATAATATCCTTCCTATAACTGGACGACCAGAACTGGACACAGTATTCCAGAAGAGGACTCACCAATGGCCTGTATAATCTCAATGCGACTTCCCAACTCCTATATCCAAAGGACTGAGCAATGAAAGCAAGTGAGGCAAGCACCTTTTTAAAGCTATCCTGTCTCTCCGTGTTGCAAACTTCAAAGAATTATGTAGCTGAACCCTGAGGTCCCTCTGTTCAACAACACTACCGAAGGTCTTGCCATTAATTGTATAAGTCCTGCCCGTGTTTGTGGTACCAAATGCATTACCTCG
>NW_025205325.1:0-5867 GCF_004010195.1 Chiloscyllium plagiosum | reverse complement strand
CCTTCTTCACTGTCCACAATGCCACCCTCCAGTCTAACAGCCTATCACATGCAGCTCTCTATGGTACAAATATCTCTACTAGGGGCCCTACAATTTCTTCATCAGCTTCCCACAATGTCCTGAGATACATTTGATCAGGTCCTGGGGATTTATCTACCTCTATGTTTTAAAACCTCCAGCACCTCCTTTTCTATAATGTGGACTCATTTCAAGACAGTGAGTCATAGAGATGTACAGCACGGAAACAGGCCCTTCGGACCAACTCCTGCATGGCGTTTCTAGTAACATTTGGCACAATTTTGCCAATATTCCTCTGAACCCTTGCTATTCATACACCCATCCTCATGCCTTTTAAATGTATTTCTATCAGGCTCCACTATTTGCTCTGGCAGCTTATTCCATCCACTCTGCGGGAGCCAGTTGTCCTTTAGACCCCTTTGAAAAGTTTCCCTCGCCTGGGGAAATGACCTTGCCTATTGACCCTGTCGATGACCATCATAATTTTAAACACCTTTTATCGGTTAACTCCTCAGCCTCCCATCTTGAACTGAAAACAGCCCCAGCCTATTCAGGCTTTTCCCTGAAGTGCAAACCCTCCAACCCTGGCAACAACTTTGGTCATATCTTCTGAACCCTTTCATGTTCCACGACATCCTCCCGATGGCATTGAGACCAGAATTGCACACAGTGTTCCAATAGTAGTAAGGCCGAACACTGCTTAGTTCCCTGAGCGCCCCAGTCTTTATCCACAGTAAGTTCCAAAGTGAAATATTTATTTCGGATCTTGTAGTTTCACACATCGTTGGCTGCATTGATCATTAAGGATACCGGTTTTGTCCCGAGCTATTATTTTGCTCTTAGAGTGTCTTTGGATTCTCATTAACTTTCTCTGTCATAGCTATCTCATGTCCCCTTTTTACATTCCTGATTTCCATCCTAAGTGTATTTCTACAGCCCCGATGCTCCTGAAGGAATTCCCTTGAGTCAGCCAGTTATAACTGATATGTGACCCCTTTTTTCTTGACCACAGCCTCGAAACTCAGCCAGTGTTTCCCAATTCAGTCAGCATTGAGCTGCACACTAACAGGAACACGCAGGCGCTGAACCCTCCTTTTATCTCGGTTTTAAAATATTCCTACTTGCCAGACTTCCCTTTGTCTGCAAATACCCTCCCCAGATCTACTTTAAAAATTCATGTCTAATACTATCTTGCTCCATTGAATAACTTTAACTTGTGGACCAGGCCTGTCCTTTTCCATCGCTATTTTCAAACTAATACAATTGTGGTAATTTTCCAAAGTGCTCCCCCACTAAAACCTCAGTCCCGTTCCCTACCTTGTTTCCCAAGGGGAGGTCAGGTTTAGCCCCATTCTCCAGTTGGGCCACTTACATAATGACTGGGAGTTTTCAGAACACACTTAACAAATTCCTTCCATCCAGGTGCTTAACTTAGTAGCAATCCCAGTCCAGGTTTGGAACGGTTAGGATCCCCTATCATTACAACCCTATTATTCTCAGAGATATCTGAAATCTCCTGACATATTTGCTCCTTCATCTCCCATTGCCTATTGCTGTCGTACGACCGTAGAAAACTAATGACCAATTTTTATTTCTCAGTTCCACAGATATCGCTTAACGGGGCGATCCTGCATGAATACTCCCTCTAGGTCCTGCTGGGATATTTCTCCCAATCAAAACCACCAGCTCTCCTGCTGTTTTGCCTCCTGTTCTATCCTTCCTGTAGCATCTGTCTCCGGAACATTGAGCTGCAGGTCCTGTTCCTCCCTCAGCTGTGTCTCTGTAATACCTATGGTATCCCACTCCCATGTTCCCATCCATGCTCTGGGTTTATCTGCTTTCTCTGTCTGGCCCTTTGCATTGAAATAACTGCAGTTTAATCCATCAGTTTTCCCTAATTGTCTGCTATGTTCTTGCCTGCCTCGTCTATTTATATTGCTCTCTTGAGCATTTGTACCAGCCTCAACTTTCTTTCCGGCCTTACGACTCTTTGGGGTCGCACAGCCCTTCCCGACGAGTTTAAATCCTCTCGAGCAGCTCCAGTAACGTTCCTCACCAGGATGTGGGTCCCCCTCCTGCTCCCAGTTCAGGTGTATTCCCCAACCTGTCTACCTGTGCTGACACCTTCAGACATCCAGGGACGTGCCCACCAAGGTCCCTGTGTTCCTCAGTACTCCAGGAGGACCTACCATTCATTATGTATATCATTCGTTTATTAGACTTCCCACAGTGCATTACCTCACAGTGATCAGAAGTAAACTCTGTCTGACATTACTCTGTTCAGTTTATCATCTGATCGATATCAGTCTGCAGCCTGAGACCATCCCCCTCATTATGGACAACACCCTCACCTTTTATGTTATCTGCAAACCTACTAATGTTCCCTTCTGCTTTCCCATCCCAGTGATTAATGTCCATAATGAATAGCAATGGCTCCTGCACAGGTCCCTGTGGTACACCCGCTGGGCAAAGGCTTTCAATCACAAAACCAACCCTCCACCAATTATGGAGCCAATTTACCAACTTGCCTTGGATCTCATGGGATCTTCCCTTTTGGACCAGCCTTCCGTGTGGGACCTCGTCAAAGTCCTTAATGAACTCCATGTAAACCACATCATCTGCACTGCCCTCATCAATGTCAGAGGACAGTCGTCTAGCAAATCCATACAGACAATCCCTAATGAAATTGTGGGGGTATCCGTTTTTGGCGAATACATTGTATAGGTGTTCTTCTTTCTCTTTTTGCAGTTCTGGTGTACTGTTGTGTGTTGTTGCCCTTTTGAACAGTGTCTTGATGCAAATTCTTTTGTGCATGTTGGGGTGGTTGCTTTTATAGTTCAGGACTCGGTCTGTGTGTGTGGCGTTCCTGTATACCTTTGTGGTGAATTCTCTGTTCGGTGTTCTCTGTACCATCACGTCGAGGAATGGGAGTTGGTTGTCCTTTTCTTCCTCTCTGGTGAATCGGATTCCTGTGAGTGTGGCGTTGCGGATCGGGTGGTGTGTTCTCTATTTCTGTGTTCTTAATGATTACAAAGGTGTCATCCACATATCTGACCCAGAGTTTGGGTTGAATTTGCGGTAAGACAGTTTGTTCTAATCTTTGCATTACCGCTTCTGCTATGAGTCCAGAGATCGGTGAGCCCGTGGGTGTGCCGTTGATTTGTTCATATATTTGGTTGTTGACTGTGAAGTGTGTTGTGAGGCACACGCCCAGTAGTTTGAGTATGCCGTCTTTGTTGATAGGTTCAATGTCCTGTTGTCAGTTCTGTATGTCCAGCAGGTTGGCTATTGTTTCTCTGGCTCGGGTTTGGTCCATAGAGGTGAACAGTGCCGTTACATCGAATGAGACCATAGTTTCTTCCTTGTCTATGTGTATATTTCTGATGATGTCCAAGAATTCCTGTGTTGACTTTACAGAGTGTCTGGATCCGCTGATCAGGTGTTTCAGTTTCTGCTGTAGTTCTTTAGCCAGTTTGTGTGATGGTGTCCCTGGTACAAAACCAATGTAGTGTACAAAATCCCATGCAAGGACTGCACAAAACACTACATAGTACAAACAGGAAGACAGCTAACAATCCGCATCCATGAACACCAACTAGCCACGAAACGACATGACCAGCTATCCTTAGTAGCTACACACGCAGATGACAAGCAACATGAGTTCGATTGGGACAACACTACTATTATAGGACAAGCCAAACGGAGAACAGCCAGGGAATTCCTAGAGGCATGGCACTCATCCACAGTTTCATCAATAAGCACATCGACCTGGACCCAATATACCGACCACTGCAGCGGACAGCTGGAACTGACAACCGGAAGCGGCAGATGCAAATCAATATAGTTGCCGGAAACATCACAGAAGCGCTTCACAGGAGGCTCCCAAGCACTGAAGACGTCACCAAGACAGGGGACGAAACGTCTGCAACACAAATTCCCAACTCGGCGAACAGATCCACAAAAACGAGCACCCGAGCTACAAATCTTCTCACAAACTTTGAAGCCCTTTAGACTCTACAAAGCACCGTCATGAACAAGCCACCATCTCTCTACTTCCTTTGCCTTCTTCAGTATTGCAACTCTCGCTGTATCTTCCAGTAACGTTCTTTAGTTACTGCAGGTCTGCCTAACTCCCCAGATAATCTGTTTCATTCCCTACAGCTCCCTCAATCACTGTAACACCCTCTGCTCTGTCTAATCCTCCTCTTACCCTCTGTATTCCAGGCACAACGGCGATCCTGTAAGAGAGCAGTGCGGAATGGGATGTTATAAATCTCAGCTGAGGCTTGAGGTCTACCATCATCTGGGAGTCACAAGGGGAGAGAACCTGAGAGAGAGCAGCACAAAGCGGGAGAATATAAATCAGCAGTGAGGATCGAGGCCGACTGGGACTTGGAGTTGGTAAAAAGCAGAGCAGGAGGCTCGAAATCAGCACCGAGTCACAGAGGGAGTGACCGTGTGAGAAAGCAACTTGGAGCAGGAGCTTGAGGCTGACTCACACCTGGGAGAATACAAATCAGAACTGAGGATCGAGGCCAAGTTGTACCTGCGAGTCACAGAGACGGTGACCCGGTGAGGGAGCAGACTGGAGTGAGAGCTGGACGATTACACTTCCGAGGAGACACATGTGTGTGTCCTTCCCTCGCTGTGTGTGTGTATGTATGTCCTTCCCTCGCTGTGTGTGTCTGTGTGTGTCCTTCCCTCGCTGTGTGTGTGTGTAACTCTCCTTACTGTGTGAACACGTACCCCTCTTCCCTGTGTGTTCGTGCGTGTCCCTCCCTCAATGTGTGTGTTTGTGTGTGCGTATGTCTGCGTGTCTCCCTCCCTCACTTTGTGTGTGCGTATCCCCTCGCCGTGTATGTGTCCCCTCTCGCTTTTTGAGCACATGTCCCACCTTCACTGTGTCTGCGTGTCTCAACCTCGCTGTGTGTGTGCCTATCCTTCTTGCTGTGAGTGTGTGTGCCCCTTTTCCAACGTGTGAGGGTGTCCTCCCCTCGCTCTGCGTGTGTGTGTGTGTGTATGCGTATCACTCATCCACTGTGTTTCTGTGTGTCTCTCCCTCGCTGTGTGACTATGTGTGTGTGCATGTCACTCCCTCGCTGTGTGTGTGCACATCCCTCCCTAGCTGTGTGTGTGCGTCCCTCCCTCGCTGTGTGTGTGCGCGTCCCTCCCTCACTTTGTGTGTGCGTGTCCCTCCCTCGCTTTGTGTGTGTGCGTCTCTCCCTCGCTGTGTGTGTGTGTGTCCCTCCCTCGCTGTGTGTGTACGTGTCCCTCCCTCGCTGTGTGAGTGCGTGTCCCTCCCTCGCTGTGTGAGTGCGTGTCCCTCCCTCGCTGTGTGTGTGCGTGTCCCTCCCTCGCTGTGTGTGTGCGTGTCCCTCCCACGTTGTGTGTGTACGTGTCCCCCACTCGCTGTGTATGTGCATGTCCCCCACTCGCTGTGTGTGTGCGCGTGTCCCCCACTCACTGTGTGTGCGCGTGTCCCTCCCTCGCTGTGTGTGCACATGCCCCCACTCGCTATGTGTATGCGCGTGTTCCCCACTCGCTGTGTGTGTGCACGTGTCCCCCACTCGCTGTGTGTGTGTGTCTGGCCTTCCCTCGCTGTGTGTGTGTGCGTGGCCCTCCCTCGCTGTGTGTGTGCGTGGCCCTCCCTCGCTGTGTGTGCATGTGTCTCCCCCTCGTTGGGTGTGCACATGTCCCTCTCTTGCTCTGTGTTTGTGTTTGTGTGTGTCCCTCCCTCGTTGTGTGTGTGCATGTCCTTTCCTGGCTGTGTGTTCGTGTCCCTCTTTCGCTGTGTGTATCTGTAATTTTGTGCTTGCGCATGCGCGTGTCCCTCCCTCGCTGTGTGTGCG
>NW_025205324.1:9295-10362 GCF_004010195.1 Chiloscyllium plagiosum | reverse complement strand
TGCGGGAGGAGAGGGGTTACTGAGGGACAGTGTTAGGGAGCAATCTCACAGACTCCAAGAGGGGGAAAACGATTTGTCACTGTCGTACAAAGCTGTGTCGTTGGGCCGAATGGCCTAATCCTGCTGTGATTATCTTTATTTCTGTCATTGCTCCAACTTACGTTTTATACGCCCTTTGACGTGCGTCTCGCTGTGTCCCACCACAGTGCCATGTCCCACATTTTCTCAGGTGTCCCGACTGCGTCAACTGAAATGTACCAGAACATCCGCATGACAGAGGCAGCCCTTTGTGGAGGGGGTGATTCAGCTGGATTTGGTCCAGTGTGATGCGAGTTTGTCAGGGCCAGCTCCTACCCCTGTACAGTCACACCCAACGGGCTAACGGGGACTGTTGTCCTTCTGTCTGGTGGCGTACAGTCCATGTGCGTCTCACCGCCAGCTCTTGCACACAGCAACGCGGCAAGGCCGATGGCATTTATTTTCATGGGTTTTGCGAGTTGAGAGCGCCGAATTCGAGGCAGAGAGGTGGACAGCACAGAAACAGACCCTTCGCACCCAACCTGTCCAGGCCGACCAGATATTAATCTAGTCCCAGCTGCCAGCACCCGGCCCGTATCCCTCCAAACCCTCCCTATTCAGATACACATCCAGATGCCTTTAAAATGCTGTAATTGTACCAGCCCCCACCACATCCTCTGGCAGCTCATTCCATACACGTACCACCCTCTGGGTGAAAACATTGCCCCTTAGGTCCCTTTTATATCTTTCCCCTCTCACCCTAAACCTATGCCCCTCTAGTTTTCGACACCCCTGTCATGGGGAAAAGACCTTGGCCATTCACACTATACACACCCCTCACGATTTTGTAAACCTCTCCTTAAAATTACTTATAGTGTGGAAACAGGCCCTTCAGCCCAACAAGTCCACACCGACCCTCCGAAGAGCAACCCACCCAGACCCATTCCCCTACATTTACCCCTTCACCTAACACTACGGGCAATTTAGCATGGCCAATCCACCCTAACCTGCACATCCCTGAACACTATGGGTAATTTAGCATGGCCAAT
>NW_025205324.1:0-9060 GCF_004010195.1 Chiloscyllium plagiosum | reverse complement strand
ACCCGGGTCTCTGGCGCTGAGAGGCAGCGGTGCTAACCACTGAGCCGCCGTGCCGTCCCTTAACTCATGATGATGTGATGTCAGTGAGGATTTGGGAGTCCGAGTCCATGAATCATTATAAAAAAGGAATATTCAAGAAAGGAGATTATTGAGCTGGGGGGGGGGTTCAGAAGAGATTCTCCAGAAAGGCTGAATAGACCGAGATGTTTTTGTTCAGTGGAACGAAGGAAGTCGGGAAGTGACCTGACTGGGGTTTATAAAATCACGAGTGGCTTCGATAAAGCTCACGGTCGCTGCCATTTTCGTGCGGATGGGGGGGGTGGGGGGGGGGGGGGTGGAATTCAAGACTCAGGAGGTGTATATTTTTCAGGCGAAAGTGAGGGCCGCAGATCAGAGTCGGAGAGGGTGGTGCTGGAAAAGCACAGCAGGTCAGGCAGCATCCGAGGGAGCAAAGAGATTCAAAAGAGACACGAGGGACCAACTGCTTCACGCAGACGGTGGCTCGTGTGTGGAATGGCCTTCCTGAGGGAGTGATGGATGTGGACACAGTTACAATGTTTGAAAGACATTCGGATAAGGGTGTGAACAGCAAAGGAGGGAGGTGGGCCAGGAGCAGACGGGTGGGACTCGTTTAGTTTGGGGTTACGTTCGGTTGGACCGAAGGGTCTGTTTCCGTGCTGTGTGACTCTATACGACAGAGACTTGGCTGAGGGGGGTACAGAACTGGCAGCTTCATATTCTGATATGGAAAATCTTTAGGTGAGATGGCAGGGGGTGGGGGGGTGGGGGGGGGGCTATAAAAGATGAGGTGGTGTCAGGTGGCAATGACTGCAGGAAAGAAGGATGCTGTCTTCGAACATTTCTCAAATATGAACAGAACTTAAAAACAAGGTTCATAAAACGGAGAGGGTAAACAGACAGGGCCTTTTCCCTGGGGTGGGGGAAGATTAGGGCGAGAGGGGAAAGATATAAAAGAGACCTAAGGGGCAACGTTTTCACCCAGAGGGTGGTGCGTGTGCAGAGTGAGCTGCCAGAGGAGGTGGTGGAGGCTGGTACAATTACAGCATTTAAGAGGCATCTGGATGGGCAAATGAATAGGGAGGGTTGGAGGTGGTGGCAGGGGGGACTAGATTTATTTCGGATATCTGGGTGGGCATGGACGAGTGGGACTGAAGAGCCAGTTTCCATATTGTACAGCTCTCTGACTCTATTGCTCATTTGGGACCACGGGGGATGGGTGTGGGTGTGTGTGTGTGTGTGTGTGTGTATCTGTGCGTGCGTGTGTCTGTGTGAGAGCACACGCGCGTGTGTGTCTGTCTGTGTGTGGATAGAACCAGAAGACAGCTGAGGCTTTCAATCACTATTTTGCATCTGTCCCCACTGAAGAGAAGGATGATGTCGAAATAGAAATCAGGAAGGAAGATGATCACTGACTTGAACAAGTTAGCACTCAAGGAAGAGATGCTAATCGTTTCAATAGGCCTCAAAGTGGATAAACCCTCAGACCGAGATGACGGTCTGAGCTGTATTCCAGGTTACTGCTATGCCTGGCCAGGGAGGGGATTACAGGAACTCTGACGAGAATTTTCAAATCTTCTCTGGCTGGAGTTGGGTTGCCAGAAGACTGGAGGACAGCTGACGTGGTACTGTTCATCAAGAAGATCAGTGAGGGAACTATAGGCCGGCGAGTCTGGCACCCATGCTCGGGAAACTAAATTCCACGGGGGACAGAATTCATCTCTATTTGGAGAGGTGAGGATGGATCAAGGCTCGTCAGTGTAGCTTTGTCGCTGGAGGCGGGGGGTGGAAATCACATCCAACAAAACTATCGAGGTGGTGACTAGGTGCGGAGGTGAGGGCAAGTGCAGTTGAGATGTCGCCAACGCGGCGCTGGGTGAGGCTTTTGTCACGGCCGCACGCGACAGACTGCTCCAGAGGATCCAGGGCGACAGTGGTTCCATGGCAGGAAGCAGGTGGTGATGCTCGGAGGGGCGGGGGGGGGTCCTGTGCCTGGAGGTCCATGCCCCAAGGTAGAACACAGTCTTCGCTGGTGGCTCCCTCAACGGTTTGCTGCATACATTAACGGTCCAGGAGGTCAAGTCTCGGTTCGGTCAGTCAAAAGGAGAACTGATGGCCTGGTGAACAGCGAGGAGAAACGGGGGGGAGACTCGGGACGGATATAAACAGGCTGGACTGAACAGAGGCCCAATGGAATTTAATCCGGCAAAGTGTGCGGCGGTGCATCTTGGGAGGACGAACGAGGGCAAGGGAGCACGCATCGAATGGAAGGACCCTTTGAAGTGCAGACGATCGGAGGGACCTTGGTGTGCATGCTCACAGAGCCCTGAACGCAGCAGGACCAGGTGGGGAGATGGTTCCGAAGGCACGTGGAGCACTCGCTCAAAGCATGAAGTCCAAAATCAACGGAGGTTATGATGGGAGCCACGACGGTGCACGGTTCTGGTTGGCACCTCATACAGGAAGGATGAGAGCGCACTCGTGAAGTACAGATTGCACTGGCTTCCCCAGTCACTGGGAACGTCCCTCCCGCGTTTCATCTGCCTCGGCACAGTCAGACTTTCACAGCTTTCTATGCGACCTCTCCTCCTAACGTCCACTGAATACAGCCCTGGGATGTAAGTTTGCTTATTGAGCTGCATGGTTCAGTTCCAGACGTTGCATCACCCCATTAGGTAACATCTGCAGTGGGCTTCAGGCAAAGATGTGACCCCCCCCCCAGTACAGTGACAAAACGTCTGGAAATGAACCTTCCAGCTCAGCGAGCAAACCTACATTCGGAACCTCAACCCTCAGCTACAAATCTTCTCCAAACGTGCTAATGAATATAGTCCTGGCTGAAGCAGTCTCTCTCTTCATTCACCTACCCTGGTCTGGTGACGCACATGCACGGGGAAGGAAGAGATTCACTCCCACCCAGTACGGTACATTGTTTCGGACTCAAGTCGAGGCTCCTGTACATGTGTGATAACGTAGCAAGTGAAATACAAAATCGGCACGGTGGCTCAGTGGTTAGCACTGCTCCCTCACAGCACCAGAGACCCAGGTTCAATCCCAGCCTCGGGGTGACTGACTGTGTGGAGTTTGCACATTCTCCCCGTGTCTGCGTGGGTTTCCTCCGGGTGCTCCGGTTTCCTCCCACAGTCCAAAAGATGTGCAGGTTAGGGTGAATTGGCCATGCTAAATTGCCCGTAGTATTAGGTGAATTAGTCAGAGGGGAGTGGGTCTGGATGGGTTACTCTTCGGAGGGTCGGTGTGGACTTGTTGGGCCGAAGGGCCTGTTTCCACACTGTGGGGAATCTAAAAAAAAAGCTTCATCACTCCCATCTGTTACTGTATGGTCTGTGCGCGTCTAGTTTCAGAGCCTGCACACGTAATGTGACACAGAAAAGGAATAATTCATTCCCAATGGCACTGTACATTCTGTGTGTCTCTCAGCATCAGCTCCTAAACATGCACAGCTCGACAGCAGGTCAAGGCACTGAGATGAACAGACTATTCTACACTGCTCAGGGATGCATCGTTGGTCAATCACTGGGTTAAATGATGGATTTTTGATCATCTCTTGGGTTCACTGTTCATCACGGACTGTGCTCTTCAATGGTTTTATGATAATGAGAGGGGCTCACTCATGGATTGCTGAATGTTCACTGGGTTCAGTGTCGAATTGGTGATCGTTTATTGAGTTGTGTAACAGATGAATTGTTGAGGATTTACTAGCTTCAGGGACATATTGTGGATGATGACTGGTTTCAGGAATGGGCTGTTGACAATTCACTGGGTTAAGAATTGGTTTTTCCGATCATTGAATGACCGAAGCCAAGCGTTGTTGGTCACATTCATGGCTCTCTGCAGGATCAAGGAGGATGAATGGATTACTGATGATTTACTGGGCTCAGCGACGGGTTCCGGGGGAATTACGGGGATTTTCATCACTTCTTGGGTGCGGTGATGAATTGTTGATCATGTACTGGGTTCTGTGTTGGATTGGTGATCATTAGATGGACTCATTTTTGATAATTCACTGGGTTCAGTGATCAAATGCTTCACTGGGCTCAGAGATGAATTATTTATTCATCACTGAGGGAGAGATTTATTCTTGACAAATTCACTGGGTTCAGCGATAGACAGTTGATGAATCACTGCGTTCAGTGAAACGTTGTTAAACATTTCCCGTGCCCGCCGACGTTTTGGTGATTCCCCGTGCTCGCCGACGGGGCGTCGGTGATTCCCCGTGCTCGCCGACGGGGCGTCGGTGATTCCCCGTGCTCGCCGACGGGGCTTCGGTGATTCCCCGTGCTCGCCAACGGGGCGTCGGTGATTCCCCGTGCTCGCCGACGCGGCGTCAGTGATTCCCCGTGCTCGCCGACGCGGCGTCGGTGATTCCCCGTGCTCGCCGACGCGGCGTCGGTGATTCCCCGTGCTCGCCGACGCGGCGGCGGTGATTCCCCGTGCTCGCCGACGCGGCGGCGGTGATTCACCGTGCTCGTTGACGGGCTGGTGATTTCCTGTGCTCGCCGAAGGGTTGTCAGTGATTCACGCTCGCCGAAGGGGCGTCGGTGATTTCCCGTGCTCGCCGACGGGGAATAGGTGATTTCCCGTGCCCACCCTCGCGGCGGTGATTTCCCGTGCCTGCCGACGGGCGTCAGTGATTTCCCATGCCCGCCAACGGGGCGTCGGTCATTTCCGGGCCCGCCGACGGGGCGGTAATTTCCCATGCTCGCCGACCGGTCGTCGGTGATTCCCCGTGCTTGCCGACGCGACATTGGCGATTTCCCGTGCTCGCCGATGGGGCAGCAATTTCCCGTGCTCGCCGATGGGGCAGCAATTTCCCGTGCTCGCCGACGGGTCGCCAGTGATTCACCGTGCTCGAAGGGCTGGTGATTTCCCGAGCTCGCCGAAGGGGCGTCGGTGATTCCCCGTGCGCGGCGGCGGTGACTCCCCGTGCTCGCCGACGCGGCGGCGGTGATTTCCCGTGCTCGCCGACGGGTCGTCGGTGATTCACCGTGCTCGTTGACGGGCTGGTGATTTCCTGTGCTCGCCGACGAGTTGTCAGTGATTCACCGCGCTCGCCGAAGGGGCGTCGGTGATTTCCCGTGCTCGCCGACGGGGAATAGGTGATTTCCCGTGCCCACCCTCGCGGCGGTGATTTCCCGTGCCTGCCGACGGGCGTCAGTGATTTCCCATGCCCGCCAACGGGGCGGTCATTTCCGGGCCCGCCGACGGGGCGGTAATTTCCCATGCTCGCCGACCGGTCGTCGGTGATTCCCCGTGCTTGCCGACTGGTCGCCGGTGATTCCCCGTGCTCGCCGACGCGACATTGGCGATTTCCCGTGCTCGCCGATGGGGCAGCGATTTCCCGTGCTCGCCGACGGGTCGCCAGTGATTCACCGTGCTCGAAGGGCTGGTGATTTCCCGAGCTCGCCGAAGGGGCGTCGGTGATTCCCCGTGTGCGCCGACGCGGCGGCGGTGACTCCCCGTGCTCGCCGACGCGGCGGCGGTGATTCACCGTGCTCGTTGACGGGCTGGTGATTTCCTGTGCTCGCCGATGGGTTGTCAGTGATTTCCCGTCCTCGCCGACCGGTCGTCGGTGATTTCCCGTGCTCGCCGACCGGTCGTCGGTGATTCCCCGTGCTCGCCGACCGGTCGTCGGTGATTCCCTTTGCCCGCCGACGGGGCGGTGATTCCCCCTGCCCGCCGACGGGGCGCCGGTGATTCCCCCTGCCCGCCGACTGGGCGCCAGTGATTCCCAGTGCCCGCCGAGGGGGCGCCGGTGATTTCCCGTGCCCGCCCTCGGGGCGGTGATTTCCCGTGCCCGCCGACGGGGCGTCAGTGATTTCCCATGCCCGCCAACGGGGCGTCGGTCATTTCCCGTGCCCGCCGACGGGGCGGTAATTTCCCGTGCTCGCCGACCGGTCGTCGGTGATTCCCCGTGCTTGCCGACAGGTCGCCGGCGATTCCCCGTGCTCGCCGACGCGACGTTGGCGATTTCCCGTGCTCGCCGACGGGTCGCCAGTGATTCACCGTGCTCGCCGACGGGCTGGAGCTTCCCGTGCTAGCCGACGGGGCGTGGGAGATTCCCCGTGCTCGCCGACGGGCTGGAGCTTCCCGTGCTCGCCGACGGGGCGTGGGAGATTCCCCGTGCTCGCCGACCGGTTGGTGATTCCCAGTGCTCGCCGACGGGGCACAGGTGATTCCCCTTGCCCGCCGATGGGGCGGTGATTCACTGTGCTCGCCGACGGGTCGTCGGTGATTCACCGTGCTCGTTGACGGGCTGGTGATTTCCTGTGCTCGCCGACGGGTTGTCAGTGATTCACCGCGCTCGCCGAAGGGGCGTCGGTGATTTCCCGTGCTCGCCGACGGGGAATAGGTGATTCCCCGTGCTCACCGACCTGTCGTCGGTGATTTCCCGTGCTCGCCGACCGGTCGTCGGTGATTTCCCGTGCTCGCCGTCCGGTCGTCGGTGATTCCCCTTGCCCGCCGACGGGGCGGTGATTCCCCCTGCCCGCCGACGGGGCGCCGGTGATTCCCCCTGCCCGGCGACGGGGCGCCGGTGATTCCCCGTGCCCGCCGATGATTTCCCGTGCCCACCCTCGGGGCGGTGATTTCCCATGCCCGCCAACGGGGCTTCGGTCATTTCCGGGCCCGCCGACGGGGCGGTAATTTCCCATGCTCGCCGACCGGTCGTCGGTGATTCCCCGTGCTCGCCGACTGGTCGCCGGTGATTCCCTGTGCTCGCCGACGCGACATTGGCGATTTCCCGTGCTCGCCGATGGGGCGGTGATTTCCCGTGCTCGCCGACGGGTCGCCAGTGATTCACCGTGCTCGTCGAAGGGCTGGTGATTTCCCGAGCTCGCCGAAGGGGCGTCGGTGATTCCCTGTGCGCGCCGACGGGGTGTCGGTGATTCCCCGTGCTCGCCGACGGGGCGTGGGAGATTCCCCGTGCTCGCCGACGGGGCGTCGGTGATTGCCCGTGCTTGCCGACAGGGCACAGGTGATTCCCCGTTCCCGCCGACGGGGCGTCGGTGATTTCCCGTGCCCGCTGACAGGGCGCCAGTCATTTCCCGTGCCCGCCGACAGGCCGCTGATTCCCCGTGATCGCCGACCGGTCGTCGGTGATTCCCCGTGCTCGCCAACGCAGCATCGGTAATTTCCCGTGCTCGCCGATGGGGCGCCGGTGATTCCCCGTGCTCGCCGAAGGGGCGGTGATTTCCTGTGCTCGCTGACGGGGCATCGGTGATTTCCTGTGCCCGACGGTGGGGCATAGGTGATTTTCCGTGCTCGCCGACCGGTCGCCGGTGATTCCCCGTGCTCGCCGACGGGGCGGAGATTTCCCGTGCCCGCCGACGGGGCGTCAGTGATTTCCTGTGCCCGCCCTCGGGGCAGTGATTTCCTGTGCCCACCGACGGGGTGTCAGTGATTTCCTGTGCCTGCCCTCGGGGCAGTGATTTCCTGTGCCCACCGACGGGGTGTCAGTGATTTCCTGTGCCCGCCGACGGGCCGTCGGTGATTTCTCGTGCCCGCCGAGGGGGCGTCAGTGATTTCCCGTGCTCGGTGACGGGCCGTCGGTGATTTCCCGTGCTCGGTGACGGGCCATCGGTGATTTCCTTTGCTCGCAGATGGGCCATCGGTGATTTCCTGTGCGCAGCGACGAATCGTCGGGTGATTTCCCGTGTTCGGCTACAGACTGTTAATTATTTACTGGGTTTGGCAATGGATTGTCGATGATTTGCTGTTTTCAGTGATGCATTGTTGATCAATCACAGTGTCCAATGCAGAAAAGTCATGATTTAACAGTTCCAGTGATTATTATTGATGATTTATTCGGTTCAGTGATAAATGCCAATGGTTTATTGAGATAAGTGACAAATATTAATCGATCATGAGAAATATTAATGATTTATTGGGTACAGTGCTGAATGTCGGTAAATTGTGTCCAGTGATGAACATTGAAGATTGCGTTCAGTGATGAATGTCGATCATTTATTGTGTTCTGAGACGAAAGTTGATGATTTATTGGGTTGAGTGATGAACAGTGATGATTTATTGGGCTGAGTGATGATTTATTGGGCTGAGTGATGAACAGTGATGATTTATTGGGCTGAGTGATGAACAGGGATGATTTATTGGGCTGAGTGATGGACAGCGATGGTTTATTGGGCTCAGTGATGAACAGTGATAATCTATTGGGCTGAGTAATGAATAGCGATGATTTATTGGGCTGAGTGATGAACAGCGATGATTTATTGGGCTGAGTGATGAACAGTGATGATTTATTGGGCTGAGTGATGATTTATTGGGCTGAGTGATGAACAGTGATGATTTATTGGGCTGAGTGATGAACAGTGATGGTTTATTGGGTTGAGTGATGGACAGTGATGATTTATTGGGCTGAGTGATGAACAGTGATAATCTATTGGGCTGAGTGATGGACAGTGATGGTTTATTGGGCTGAGTGATGTACAGTGATGATTTATTGGGCTCAGTGATGGACAGTGATGATTTATTGGGTTGAGTGATGGACAGTGATGATTTATTGGGCTGAGTGATGGACAGTGATAATCTATTGGGCTGAGTGATGGACAGTGATAATCTATTGGGCTGAGTGATGAACAGTGATGATTTATTGGGCTGAGTGATGAACAGTGATGATTTATTGGGCTCAGTGATGAACAGTGATGATTTATTGGGCTCAGTGATGAACAGTGATAATCTATTGGGCTGAGTGATGAACAGTGATGATTTATTGGGCTGAGTGATGAACAGCGATGATTTATTGGGCTCAGTGATGAACAGCGATGATTTATTGGGCTGAGTGATGGACAGTGATGATTTATTGGGCTGAGTGATGGACAGTGATGGTTTATTGGGCTCAGTGATGAACAGTGATAATCTATTGGGCTGAGTGATGAACAGTGATGATTTATTGGTCTCAGTGATGGACAGCGATGATTTATTGGGCTGAGTGATGGACAGCGATGGTTTATTGGGCTGAGTGATGGACAGCGATGGTTTATTGGGCTGAGGGATGGACAGTGATGG
>NW_025205323.1:2127-10359 GCF_004010195.1 Chiloscyllium plagiosum | reverse complement strand
CTGTCCCACACTTAACATAGAATTATACTTGCCTTTTTCTTTGCCACCCAATCAGCATATTGATATATTGTGGAAGTCTACAGCTTTCTTTCTCACTATTAACCACACAGACAATTTTCATATTATCTTCAAATATTTTTATCACACCTCCTACATTTAGGTGTACTTCATTGATCTATTCCACAAATAGCAAGGGACCCAGTACTTGAGCCACGCAGAACCTTACTGGAAACAGCTTGCTAGTCACCACAGTACTTATGAACCATTACACTTTACTTCCAAACACTGAATCAATTTTGGATCCAACATGCCACATTTCCTTGGATCCCATGAACTAATACATATAGATCTATGAAAATCTCCACATATTTGTTGATCAACTCTGGATTGGTAAGCCCCCCCTACTTGTCACATTCACTACCACAGCCCATGCCACTACTTGCCCCACATCACACCCAGAACCACCACCTCCATCTATTGGTGATTGGCTCCAGATTCACCACATACTACTCCATTGACAAAGTTGTGATCTGAAGTGGATGTAACTTCCATTTGCAGTTGACGTTTTGTTATGAATTAAAACTCAGATTGCTAAGTGTGCAGGATGAAAGATAGCTTCTCACGTGAATTATGACACCATAGCCAAAGACCATTTTAAAACTGTCACCTTTCAATGGAACTTTGGATACCTTGAATGTTTCTCAATGTTCTCAGTGGTTAGCACTGCAGCCTCACAGCACCAGGGACCTGGGTTCAATTCCAGCCTCTGGCGACTGCCTGTGTGGAGTTTGCACGTTCTCCCCGTGTCTGAGTGGGTTTCCTCCGGGTGCTCCGGTTTCTTCCCTCAGTCCAAAGATGTGCCGGTCAGGTGAATTGGCCATACTAAATTGCCCATAGTGTTAGGTGCATTAGTCAAAGGGAAATGGGTCTGGGTGGGTTACTCTTTGGAGGGTCGGTGTGGATTTGTTGGGCTGAAGGGCCTGTTTCCACATTGTAGGGAATCTAATCTAATCATAATCAAAATGCAATCAGAGCTAACATGAAGGATTAGACATCCAGGAAGGAAAGCTCAAAGCTGTAGCCGCATTCCTGACAAATGGACTCTCAATAGCTTTGTCTCAGTTTGGCCCAAGGCTGGAATCTTTCCTTCTCTGACACTCATCTGATGACCAAAGCTCCAAGCAGTTAACCCATTAATAAGGGATGCTTTACATTTCATGGGACACTTGGATTGTCCTGTTACCGAAGTCAAAGCGACTGCTGGGCAATGGATTCAGGGACAGAATTGATTCAGGTAATAGATTCAGCCATTAACAAAGACACTTTTGGCTATAGACTTTTTATTCACCATTAATCTTACACTAGTTAATCTCTTGTGGAGTCCAACACAGGAAGTTAAGACTAAATGTAAACTTGAGGAGAAGCTGGAGATAAGGGATCAAGTTTTACAGGTATATAGGACTCACATAAACCTTGCTTTTTGTATTAGCTTCTTATGTAATTTTGATTTTATATTTAGTAAAAAAACAAAAAATACAGCAATTAGAAGCAGAGTTTTTTGGAGCAAAGGAGGATCTTTAATGTATATGCTGAGGAACTGAGGCAATTGAATGTCACCAGTGGATGAAGGGTATCATTGCAAGGTGACAAGTTTACACAAGAAGTTTTCATTATAAATGCAGAGTTTAATATTTACACTGTGACAGTATGACAACAAAAGTAAGGTTCTGTAGGCTGAAAATGCACACAGCGATATAAATATAAACATGTCACAGATAAAAGGGCGGAAGGAAGGTATTGGAAAATACTGGAGATTGGCATGTTGGTAGATGAACCAAGTTATAGGGAAATGTGGCAGGGTGTTCTATGATTTATAAATTGGAGGCTGCAAACTATTGCAGTAACAAGAAGCTGGATTTCCTAAATTTGGTTTTAGTAAGTTTTTCCTAAATATACTATATTTGTATCTATAAACAGGAAGTAGCTGTCTTTGAGGAAGAATTAATTTATCCCCACTCTTGTGACGAGAAACAGAAATTTGAACTGCCATGGTGAGTTCAAACATCAGGAACTGGAAATCAAATAGAGATGAGCAGGAAACAATGGACCAGACAGGATGAGTCAAGAAGAACTTTAAGAATTATGTGAACAGAGACAGATACAGCTACTTCTCAATTTAATTATGGTCAGCACAAGGGCTTGGTGCGATAATCTATATCTGGTAAAATTCTGACACATTCCTGCTGATCTGAAACTGAAATGTATTGCATTTTTGTTTTTAAGCCTATATTGGCATTCATCACAGGACCATATAATATTCTTCCATTACACTAGAAGTATATGCCATACCCCTATCTCACCTCAGTCCTTTACTGGAGTATCTAATGTGACCCACGCCTCACTAAATTAATGTAAAACATGCTCAATTAGTCAATTCCTATCCGTTTGCTTATATGGTGTTTAGTGAGAGTAAGATAGGTTTTTGATCATTCTTACGGGTAGTAGAATTGATTTTTTTTAAAGAAACTGATTTTTAAACTGAATTCAAACTTTTAGATTCTGGGATTACACAATAACATTTTCTGAATTGTTGAATAATTGACATAAACACTACTCTAAACAGGTAATTGCAATTTAATCCACTCCGAAAGAACTCTATTCCAGAATATATATTGAAGTAACAACTAGACATTAGGTTATTTGAGATATATTATTCTGTACTGAGACAGGGTTAGTTTTACTATAATAGTAAAAATCCCTTTGAGAGGCAGTGAACCAACATGATAGGATGCTGTATTAAGTTTCTGCATCATAAGGTTAAGTGCAAAACTCTGGAGATAAACTGAAACCAAGCCATCGATGGAGTTATGGGAAGAGAGTTGGCCAAATAGATTGAGAATTCGATTTAAAAGCATGATGATAGACAAACATC
Source organism: Chiloscyllium plagiosum (assembly GCF_004010195.1). NCBI lineage: Eukaryota > Metazoa > Chordata > Chondrichthyes > Orectolobiformes > Hemiscylliidae > Chiloscyllium > Chiloscyllium plagiosum. The sequence continues at coordinate 7,427 of NW_025205323.1, read as the reverse complement.
GGTAATCATTTAAATAAATATTCATAAGTCTACATGAATATGCATTCACATGGAAATTTTTATAAATCACAGGGTATTGTAACAGCAATGGCAAACTGAAAAAGTTTATGAGAATACTAGATTTTGTTTTAAAGAGGGGGTTGACTTATACAAAGTTATCTGGTAGGGAGAATGGAAAGCAAGATTGTTTTTAAAGAGGATGGTCGAGTAAATGTTGGAATTTCAAGTTCTTGTACACAAACACAGAAAGTTAACATGCAAGTCGAACAAGCTATGAGAAAGGTGAGTGGCAATGTCAGCCTTTATTGCAACTGAGTTGGTTGGAACATAAGAAGAAAGTCATGCTGCCATTGTATGGATTATAGGCAAGAACACCTATAGGCTGTCTCATCAGAAAATGGATAGATATTTTTAATCAACCTGTTCAAGGACGTTATTACGCACCACTGCAGAAGGTGGGACATGAACTTAGCTCTCCTGGTTCAAAGGTATTGACACACACTGCACCACAAGAGCCTACTTACCTGAAGGGGCGCATCAAAGATCCATCTAGATTGAAACAGAAACAGAAATTGTTGGAAAAAGCTCGACAGGTCTAGCAATATCTGTGGAGAGAAAGCAGAGTTAAAGTTTCAGGTCCAGTGACCCTTCTTCAGAACTAATTCACCTGGATTGAAGTCTGGAATGGAAGGGTTGTCCTGTTGAGATGATCTGGACGAAGATGATCTATTTAAGATATAACATTCCTGCAGGACAGGATGGCTGGATCTGGGATGAGGGCTCACAGTACCAAGATAGGGATCAACCGTTTAAGACAAAGATTGAGTGAATTTCTTCACTCAGAGCATCGTGACTGGAATATTCTAGCCTAGAAGGCTGTGGGCGTTCAATCATGAGTATATTCAAGACTATTATTAATATTTTTGGACACTAAACGAATCAATGGGCATATGGAGAGGAAGTGGAATTTCTCCAGAAATATAGACAGGAGTACGAATAGCGGAGCAGGCTTCGGGGCCCAGCGACTGAATCTTGTACTGTCACCACGATTTTTGAAGCCGGATTTAACGGGGTACGAAGTCAGCTCCAAAGAGTTCCTCGGTGCTCTCCCATCCCTTCTCCAGCGGGCCGCTGGGAGGGAGGGCGTGTCACTGCTGGGGTTATTTTCAGCTTCGACGACTGCAAACGGAATCTGTTTCTGGGCGAGGGTCAAACAGTCCCTTCAACCCAAAACGAATCAGCTCAACGACATGGAACGGAGATGACCGCGGGAGAGTTCTGCTGAGAGTTGCTCTCTGTCTCTCCACGGAGACCGCTGGCTGTTCCCGGCTCTTTTTATTGCAGATTTCCAGCACCTGCAGTGTTTTATCTCTGGGCAAGCGGGCGAGCGCAGGGCAGAGACAGGGCCATCGCTGTGACATGGGCTTTCGCTCAGACACAATGCTGCAGTCGCCAGAGTGCGTGCGATGCAGGCATCGTCTGGTTGCGTGTCTTTATTTGGTGAAGCCCCTAATATTTTGCTAATGTTGGACCACTGGGTGCTCCTTCTTCGCAAATTAGATCGAGTCAGCCCTTCATGAGCTGCCTCGGCGTTTCCTCGAAGTCATCTGACTAGCGTGCTGATAAAGTAGGCGGCATCTCAAGCAATAACAGAAGAATGTTAACCAGCATTAATCCCGTGGAATAACACCATAGTCGTTTCACTCCCTCGCAACATGTGAAAGCCCTTGTTTCCCGCAGGCTGCTTGACTTCAGTCCCTTTGCTCGGTGTATTTCTGTATACTCTATACCTAACAGCCTCTGTGAAACAGAAGGCCATCTCCGTGAGTTCACAAAGGAAATGAACGTGACAATAACCCCATCCTTCCCCCCCCCCCCCCCACGTTATTACTTGCATGTTATTAGATGCTTCAAAATATTAAGGGGGGGGGGATGATTTGAAAGTGTCTTTGTAAAGGGGGGTGCTTTGTAAAAGTTTTAAACGGGATAGAACTGCAATAGTCATCGTGTCCACAAAGTGCCTTTCCCAAAATTGGAACATATTCGTTGGAACAATTCGCTAAATAATCCCAGGATGGAGACCCGCTAGCCCCTGCTGTGAACCCTCTCTGCTTCCCATGTGCTTCCTGGGGTCGGTTACCACGCAGAATGTAATATTATTTTGTCACAGTTTGATCTCTTTCAGAATATCACAGTCATCTGTTGGCTGAAAGGGCGAATTTCCTTCGCCACGTTACTTGGGTTTATTAGACAATGGTCATTTCCTCACGTCTGCCCGGAAACAGGGGCCGTGCCGCAACAGGGCCCCGGGAGGAACTTAGAGGAACATCAGTGAGATGGAGAATCGGCGGGGGACCAAGCAAAGCGACCATCCTCTATTCTACACGGGATGCTCCTTATCTCCCCCTCGCCCATGCATTTCCCGCTCAAACATGTTTCCACCGGTTGTTTTCCTATTTAAAGGCGGTGTGTATCTAACACTCTCCTAAATGCGAGTAATGAGCAGCACTTTATCGGGTGTTTGCATATTTCTGTTCTCTCGCAATTACTGTGTGCTATTGGCTGTGATTCTGACACAGGAGATTATGGAGACAGATTGCACGGAACTAATGTGGCGAACGAGATTAGAAAGAAATAGAAATAGCACTGGGCCAATAAATTCCTCGTGAGAGCCTTATCATACAAGTACACGCTGACATGTTTCATATTGTCCCGGCCTCTTAATCCAGCGTTTCGTGACGACATCTCCTCCTAAAGTCCCACATGCACCATATGTTCTCCAGGAACACTGCCTCTGTTCCAGCTGTGCACTTTGGAGTACACAGTCCCATTTAACAGCGCCACAGTTGTGACTGCCATCGCTTCGCTGCTCTATTCTTCCCACAACATGTCACAGTTACAGTGAAAGATTTTAAACAGAGATCCAATGCACCGTACATTTGTCCCCTCCCTCCCTCCTCATGCTTTGAACAGTGTCAGTATTGTAGCACGGTTTCTCCCTTATTTGAAATCACCCGTTTCTTCTTATAGAAATCTCAGCTGCCGTGATTTAAGTTTCAATTAAGACCCTTGAACACAATCGAATAAGGAAAGCCTCTCAGTTTGACCGCAGCCGTCCCTTACAGGGCCCTACAGCGCAATACACCAGGTACAGTCCGTGTTCCTGATCGTTCCCCTATTTACCTGTTACTCACACAAAACACACAACCGCTTCGCGAAGAATGGCCGACTGTTATTATAATTTGTCTGAAATAACATCCGATTAGAAAAGCAACAAGGTTGGTCTTAAGTCTTGAGACTTGAGTCGCACTATAAATAAAAACAAACATTTGTGGAATAAACAGACTCCGGAACTGAGCATCTCAGCCGAGATATTCTGCGGAACCAGGGTTATAGGGAATCTGATGCAATAAAACATTGCATTTAGTTAGCATATTCCACCCTCCCGTCATGTCCCAAAGATCTTAACAGCGTATAAGTGCATAGAAATGCCGTAATGTAAGAAACCCAGCGGCCAATTTACACACAGAAAATTCACCCAGACAACCATGTGATAATGACCAGACCATCTCCTCGGTGAAATTGGGTAAGGGCTTCCTATTGGCCGGAACACCGGAAATGATTTCTCGGCTCAATTTTCAAATATGGACAGAGGTTCTTATATTTTCATCTGAGCCATGACTGAGTCATTAGGGAGAGATGCGGGTCTGAGCAGCAGAATTACATACCACCAGGGTTGTCTGTCTCAGGTTATGCCGAGCCATTCTTTCCGATCCCACTGAAGTTTGGACACGAAAAAAGCGAAATGTCAGGTGCAAGATTTTGAGACCGCAAGCTATTGGATCCATCTATCGCGTGATTCTATATTTGATCGTGCCTGCAGGGTTTGATTTGTCTTACTGTATCTCTCAGCGTCTCAGAGGAGTTTGTAACTGGGCCTCGTTAGAAAGGGGAGTCAGATTGATGTGGGAACATGTGAGTGGGAAATATTCTGGAGAGGGAGTGAAATACTGGACGCCAGTGCGGCCTCATCTGCTCTCCTTGGAAGAATTGTAATTCTGAACTTTTAATTTCTTCATTCTTATAATTTATTCCAAATCTTTTGAACCTACATGCCTTTTATACCTAACATGGCGCGAAGTTTCTAATGCTGGACTTTTCATTTCTTTATTTTCCTAATTTATTTCTAAGAAAGTACCTAGGTAACTTTGTACAGTTTTCACTGCACTCATGTGAATGCATGTGTACACATCACAGCAAACCTAATTCTAATTCTAAAATACATGGGATGGGGATGAGGAGAAAATGGCCTGGGGAGGAGGGGAATGGGATGGGGGAGGGGAATGGAATAGACAAGAGAGGATTGGAATGGGGGTGCAGGGGAATTGAATCGGGCGGGAGAAGACATGAGACCTTTGGATCGAGTTAGGAACAGGAATAAGAATGCCACAATTCCTATTAGGGAAAATCGCTGTGAAATTGCTTGGATATGCTATTACTGAGGCAACTACATTTTAAAAACACAATTTGTAGTTTGAAATGAACGTTCGAATGATAAGCAATGTTTGAAGAAGATCTGATAGTTTCATGAGCAACAGATGATTAAATAAAAATAACAAACACTGCAGTGTTTACTGTGAATAATAAGGTGTCACTGACAGGGTAAAACTTGCTTTGGGCGGTTGCTTTTGGCCTTGCTCTGTCAGCTCAGTTCATGGGTGTGATAGTAAGAGAGAGCAAGTGTTGGAATTTGGCAGTGGTGAGTCTGAGAGCACCCAGCCCCCCGCTCCTTTTCACACGGGCAACGCTTATGGGGTTGCGAATTCTCAATCAGCCGTGCCAGTGAATAGCTTCATAAAGCCGATTACAGGCTTCACTGAATTCCTGAAGGATCCGAAAGCAGCGCAGGTGCAACAGAGCCGAGAGGGCCCCTGATCCCAGTGTCAAAACAGAGAGCGTTGGGAATGGCCTGGACCACACAAAAAACACTGCTCCAGCCGAGTACAGAGAAGCACACTTACTCCCAGTAAGCCAGAACCTTCAGCCCCTGTAAACCAGAACCCTCAATCTCTGTAGCCGAAACCCTCAATCCCTGTGACCCAGAACCTCACTCTCTGTCACCCAGACACTCACTCCCTGTAACCGAAGCCCCACTCCCTGTAACACAGACCCCCACTCCCTGTAACCTAAACCCTCACTCCCTGTAACCCAGACACTCACTCCCTGTAACCTAAACACTCACTCCCTGTAACCCAGACCCTCACTCCCTGTCACCCAGACACTCACTCCCTGTAACCTAA
>NW_025205323.1:0-1155 GCF_004010195.1 Chiloscyllium plagiosum | reverse complement strand
TGCAGTAATGGGAGCAGTGGCCCAGTGCAGGAATGGGAGCAGCGGCCCAGTGCAGTAATGGGAGCAGTGGCCCAGTGCAGGAATGGGAGCAGCGGCTCAGTCCAGGAATGGGAGCAGTGGCCTTGTGTAGGATTGGGTGCAGTGGCCCAGTGCAGTAATGGGAGCAGCGGCTCAATGTACGAATGGGAGCAGCAGCCCAGTGCAGGAATGGGACCAGCGGCCCAGTGCAGTAATGGGAGCAGTGGCCCAGTGCAGGAATGGGAGCAGTGGCCCAGTGCAGGAATGGGAGGAGCGGCTCAGTGCAGGAATGGGAGCAGTGGCCCAGTGCAGGAATGGGAGCAGCGGCCCATGCAAAATTGGGAGCAGTGTCCCAGTGCAGTAATGGGAGCAGTTGCCCAGTGCAGTAATGGAAGCAGTGGCCCAGTGCCGTAATGGGAGCAGCTGCTCAGTGCAGGAATGGGAGCAGTGGCCCAGTGCAGGAATGGGAGCAGCGGCTCAGTCCAGGAATGGGAGCAGTGGCCTTGTGTAGGATTGGGTGCAGTGGCCCAGTGCAGTAATGGGAGCAGCGGCTCAATGTACGAATGGGAGCAGCAGCCCAGTGCAGGAATGGGAGCGATTGCCCAGTGCAGGAATGGGAGAAGTGTCCCAGTGCAGTAATGGGAGCAGTGACCCATGCAGAAATGGGGGAAGTGTTCCACTGCAGTAATGGGAGCTGTGGCCCAATGCAGTAATGGGAGCAGCGGCTCAGTGCAGGAATGGGAGCAGTAGCCCAGTGCAGTAATGGGAGCAGCGGCTCAGTGCAGGAATGGGAGCAGTGGCCCAGTGCAGTAAAGGGAGCAGCGGCCCATTGCCGTAATGGGAGCAGTGGCTCAGTGCAGGAATGGGAGCAGTAGCCCAGTGCAGGAATGGGAGCAGCGGCCCAGTGCAGTGATAGGAGCAGTGTCCCAGTGTAGTATTGGGAGAAGCGGCTCATTGCAGGAATGGGAGCAGTGGCCCAGTGCAGTAATGGGAGCAGCGGCTCAGTGCAGGAATGGGAGCAGTGGCTCAGTTCAATAATGGGAGCAGCGGCTCAGTGCAATAATGGGAGCAGCGGACCAGTGCCGTCATGTGAGCAGTGGCCCAGTGCAGGAATGGGAGCAGTGGCCCAGTGTAGTA
>NW_025205322.1:5401-10358 GCF_004010195.1 Chiloscyllium plagiosum | reverse complement strand
TATACAGAAAACACACACAACCCTGCACCACCAGCCTATCACCGATCATTAATCAAACATACACAGACAGCCCTCCATCAACACTCTATTTCCAGGCATTAAACAGATATACACTGAATTGGCTGGCTGACAAAAGGCAGAGAGTGGCTGTAGATGGAAAGTATTCTGCCTAGACGACAAGTTGAGTGGGGTCTCGCAGGGCTCTGTACTTGGGCCTCTGCTCTTTGTAGTTTTTATAAATGACTTGGATGAGGAGGTTGAGGGGAGGGTTAGTAAATTTGCAGATGAAACAAAATTTGGAGATGTCGTCGATATTATAGAGGGCTACTGTAGGCTGCAGCGCTACATAGACAGGATGCAGAGCTGGTCTAAGAAATGGCAGATTGAGTTCAATCTGGATAAATGCGAAGTGATGCATTTTGGAAGGTGGAACTCGAATGCTGAATATAGGATTAAAGACAGGTTTCTTGGCCGTGTGGAAGAACAGAGGGATCTGAGTATGCAAGTACATATATGCCTCAAAGCTGCCACACAAGTGGATAAGGTTGTTAAGAAAGCATATGGTGTTTTGGCTGTCATTAACAGGGGGATACAGTTTAAGAGCCGTGAGGTTTTGCTGCAGCTCTACAAGTCGCTGGTGAGGCAGTACTTGGAATATTGTGTCCAGTTCTGGTCGCCCTACTATAGGAAAGATACAGAGACTTGGGAGAGGGTGCAAAGAATGTTTACCAGGATGCTGCTTGGACTGGAGGGCTTGCCTTATGAAGAAAGGTTGAATAGGCTCGGACATTTCTTTCTGGAGAGAAGGAGGAAGAGAGGAGACCTGGTAGAGGTGTACAAAATAATGAGAGGAATAGATAGAGTCAATAGCCAGAGAATTATGCCCAAATTAGGATTGACTGGTACGAGAACTCATAGTTTGAAGGTATTCGGAGGAAGGTATAAAGTAGATGTCAGATGTAGCTTCTTTTAGACACAGAGCGTTGTGAATGCATGGAATGCGTTACCAGAGGTAGTGGTGGAAGCAGAGTCATTGGGGACATTTAAGCGACTGCTGGACATGCACATGGATAGAAGTGAGTTGAGGGGTGCGTAGGTTGTTACTATATTGTACATTAGGATTAAATCTCGGCACAACATCGTGGGTCAAAGGGCCTGTTCTGGGCTGCACTTTCTGTGTTCTATGTTCTTTGACAATGTGAGTCAACCTCTGATAAATTAATGGCAACTGCAAAAGATGTTTAAATACTTCATCGAGTTGCAAAGTTGTCAGCACTATAAGTATATTTTGGTCATTGTTATTTTTTTTTCCTTAATGGGTTGAAGCTTACCCCACTTCCAACGCTACTGCTAAAACTGTTGTAAATATTTTACTCAAGGAGATTATTGCCTGCTTTGGTATTAGCTTTTGTGTACGTTCTGACAATGCCTCCCATTTCATTGGAGATATTCATGAGGAATTATGCTCTCATTTTGGGATCCACCACTAACTTCATTGTGCTTATTGCCCACAGGCTGCAGGGTTCGTGGAGAATGGTGACTAGAGTCTGAAAACTAAACTTACCAAATGGACTTCTGAGACAGATCTTTCCTGGGTTAGGGTGGAGACTCTGGTATTGTTCCACCTACAAGAAACTCATGTGGGGAAAACTTGCTTGTCCCCAGCCGAACTCATGCGAGGTCGAGCTTTCCTCTCGCCTTGGAATGATGCTTCCTCCCCTATTCCTTTCAAATACATGACTAAGGATATGTCCTCCTGTGTTCTTTCTTTGACCAAAGTTTTGTGATATCTTCACTTTAATGTCTGTGCTACTCATGAGAAACTCCCCTCCCTCAACAATATCCCAACTGTTGAATATCCTAACTCTTTTATTCTCATCATGATTTGGACAAGCTGCAGCCTCCAATCTCAATGGCAAGGGCCCTTCCAGGGTCTCCACACCAGTCTGACTGCTGTAAAGTTCGCCGGGCATTCCGCCTGGGTTCACCTTCATCATTCCAAGGTCATTAGATGAGCCCCTTCTGGGGTCGGGGGGAGGGGGTGGTGGATTGTGGTGGTGATGATGATGGAGATGGAGACAATGGGGAACTGGAAGACAAACCGGAATCAGTTTGTGACAAACCAGTCTACTATGATATAGCTTCATGTTTCAAATCGTAATTTTTCATCTGTTTTACATACCCTGATCCTTAATGCAGAACGACCATTATGATGAAGATAGAACTTAGTCTGTTATGTGGACTCGTTGTCGCCGGCATTTGGACAGTTCATTTACAGAACAAGTCTCAATGGTCTTTACCTTGCCAAGGTATTTTGTGCCAGTTTGATTTCAGTTGTCCTTTCGGTGTTCCAGGTCAGCGTTGCCTCTACTCAAAGAGGCCTAAATCGGCACGTCGCAAAAGAGAAAGGGGGAGATGTCATCCTTCACTAACAATTTGCTTTTGCAAAGTCATCATAAAATATTCACCCAGCATGAAGTGGTGCGTTACGTCCACACATCAGCAAAGGACTCTTTGACCACTTTCCCCCTCCTGAATCCCAATTACGGAGTATGGAATACCTGTTAGGCACTTATCGGATATAATCTTTCCTTTGATTATTACTTATCCCCACATGCTAGCCTGTGGAATTCCTCTAATAAGTCCAGGGAAGCATATCCAATTTGTTACAACTGTACAGGATGGTGATGGACTTAAGTGAATGTGACTCTGTTTATTCCATGTGGCTTGGTCCAATGTACCAACTGCCACTGCTTCACTATGGCGCCTCGCATCTCATGCATATGCATACTGGAGGAGTCTGTCTCTGTTATTGTGGATATTCGGGCTCTTTGTGGGGTTTAATGGCACACACCTTACTATGAGACCCCTAATAGCATCTCCATCTTGTCAATTGTGGGGTGACAGGAACCTGTCTGGGACAATAATCACATCTCTTACTGAAAGATCCAACACTTTTTATTGAACAGCTTTCACCCTAAGAGCCCAGTGCGACCATATATTGCAGCTATGGAATACCCATATTTTCAGGGTAGTCACAAAGACAGGCCTGCTTCATATAGGGAAGCCCCCTCCATTATCTAAACTAAACCCGGATATTATTTTTTTCAGCCAATACTAAGCGACTGTCTTCATTGTTCTTAATGAAGTAGGTACAAAGCCCAGGTTCTGGCTTATATATTTCTCAGTACCTTTTCCTGAGGAGGATCTGCAGGAATTATTAGCAAAGAAAATTGGAACTATCTTATTTATGGTCTAACCCGCTTGGGCAAGTAGACCACTTGGACTTAGCAGGAGGTAAGGACATGCTCTTGGAATTACGTCTATCTCCTCAGCAAAACCGGTATGCCCTCGACTACCTACACGGCAAAGAGGGTCGGGCTTGTTCCATTGTAAAGGGCAATTGTATGATGGGGATTACTGACCTCATAGAGAACATTACCAAGCAGGTAGGTAACATTTGCAACTTTGACAATCAAATGATGGAAGCTACTGCAAGGCGAGATGATGTGGGCTGCTGTATCCACGAGTGTCCCCCTGAGAGCAATATGGTGTGGGATGGTATAGCCCAGAGTGTTCCCTTGACAGTGACATGTGTGGGCTGGTGTAGCCCAGAGTGTCCCCCTGACAGTGACGTGGTGTGGGCTGGTGTAAGCCGGTGTGTCACTGTGTCACTGACTTAAATGGAGTGTCATTGAGTCATAGAGTGTCGAGCATGGGAACTGGCCCTTCGGCCCAAACTGGTCCGTGCTGAACATGCTGCCCACTCAACTATTTCCAATTGCCCTCATTTGAACCATATCGCTCTCAACCCTTCCCATCTATGTATCAATTCATTTTTTGCATGTTGTGATTGGACCTGCCTCAACCACTTTTTCTGGCAGTCCATTCCATTTAAAAAACATTCTCTGCATAATGAAGTTGGCCCTCTGGTCCTTCTTAAATCTTTCCCCTCTCACCTTAAAAAATGCCATGTAGGTTTCAGTCCGTAGTCTCTGGAAAAATGACTCTATGCATTCATCCTATCTCTGGCCCACGTAAATTATGCATCTCCACCCCCTCAATATCCCTCGCCATCCAAGGATCAGGTTCCCCCTCAACCACCGTCTATCTAATGAAAATAATCCCAAATTGTTCAGTCTCTCTTCATGGCTGACACCCTTCTTACCAGGCAACATCCTGGTGAACCTCCTCTGCACCCTCTCCAAAGCATCCACATCGTTTTGCTCGTGTGGCGACCAGACTGTATGCAGTATTCCAAATGTGGCTAAACTAAAGTCTTATACAAATGTAACATGACCTGCAAAATCTTATATTCAGTTCCCGGTCCAATGAAGGAAACCTTCTTCACCACTCTACTGATCTGCCTTGCCACCTTCAGGGAACAATGGACCTGAACACCTAGATGTCTCTGTGCATCAATTTTCCCCAATACTTTTCTATTTACTGTATAGTACGCTCTTGGATTGGATCGTACAAAATGCATCGCCTCACATTTGTCCAGATTGAACTCCATCTGTCATTTCCCTGTCCATCTCCCCAATCTATCTATATTCTGCTGTATTCTCAGACAGTCCGCTTCACTGTCTGCTACTTCACTAATCTTAGTGTCACCTGCAAACTTGCTAATGAAACAAGCTACACCTTCCTCCAAATCATTTATGTATACCACAAAAAACAATGTCCCAGCAAGGGCCCCTGTGGGACACCACTGTCCCAGATCTCCATTTTGAGAAGCTCCCTTCCATCATTACTCTGTGTCTCCTGTTGCCTAACCAGTTCTCTATCCATCTAGCTAGAAAGCCCATGCAACTTCACCTTTTTCATCAGCTTACCATGGGGAAATTTATCGAATAACTTACTAAAGTCCATCTGTATGACATATATATCCCTTCCCTCATCAATCAACATTGTCACCTCTTCAAACAATTCTATTAAGTTTGTAAGCCATTACCTT
>NW_025205322.1:0-5275 GCF_004010195.1 Chiloscyllium plagiosum | reverse complement strand
AGAACATTTATGTAAATAACAAATAACAAAGGTCTCAGCACCGACACCTGTGGCACACCATTAGTTATAGACCTCCAGTCTGAGAAACAATCTTTAACCATCACCCTCTGCTCCCTACTATCGAGCTAATTTTGAATCCAATTAGCTAGCTCTCTCTGGATCGCATGTCACCTAAACTCATTGACTAACCTGCCGTATGGGACCTTGTCAATCGTCTTACTAAAGTCCGTCTACAGATAATCCACTGTCATACCCTTATCCATTCTCGCGGTTATCTCTTTGAAACAATTTAAAAGATTTGTCAGACATGATTTCCGGCACACTAATCCATGCTGACTATTTCTAATCAGACCTTGCATTTACAAATGTTGGCTCATCCTGTCTCTCATTATCGTCTCCAACAACTTGCCTAACACTGATATCCCACTCACTCATTAAGAGCTCCCCGGCTTGTCTTTGCTACCTTTCTTAAACAATGGAATCACTCCAGTGGCAAACGATGAAGCAGAAATCTGTGCAAGAGCCTCTGCAATTTTTTTCCCTAGCCTCCCATAACATCCGAGGATGGACATGTTCTTGCCCAGGGGATTTATTCACCTTATTGTGCTTTAAGGTAGCAAATGCCTCCACTCTGATAATATAAATGCAGATCAAAACATTCCCACTTGCTTTCCTTATTTCCTTAGTAAGCATCATTTGCTCCTGATTAAACATGGAGAAGAAATATTCATTAACAATTCCCCCCACCTCCTGGTGATTCCACACAAGGACAGCCATGCTCATCAGTAAGGGGACCTATTCTATCCTGAGTCACGCTTCTACGCTCAATATGGCTAGAGCACCTCTTGGGATTATCTTCCACCTTTTCTGAGAGATCCATGTCATGTCCTTTTTTGGGGATTCTGATTCCCCTTTTAAGGGTGCTTCTACACTTTGTGTAGTCATCTAAGGATTAACTTAAGCCTGATATCTTAAACCCAATGTATGCCTTCTTTAATGTCCTTATCAGATCCTCAATAACCCTCGCCATCCAAGGATCAGGTTCCCCCTCAACCACCGTCTATCTAATGAAAATAATCCCGATTTGTTCAATCTCTCTTCATGGCTGGCACCCTTCTTACCAGGCAACATCCTGGTGAACCTCCTCTGCACCCTCTCCAAAGCATCAACATCGTTTTGCTCGTGTGGCGACCAGACTGTATGCAGTATTTCGAATGTGGCTAAACTAAAGTCTTATACAACTGTAACATGACCTGCAAAATCTTATATTCAGTTCCCGGTCCAATGAAGGAAACCATGCCGTACACCTTCTTCACCACTCTACTGATCTGCCTTGCCACCTTCAGGGAACAATGGACCTGAACACCTAGATGTCTCTGTGCATCAATTTTCCCCAATACTTTTCTATTTACTGTATAGTTCGCTCTTGGATTGGATCGTACAAAATGCATCACCTCACATTTGTCCAAATTGAACTCCATCTGTCATTTCTCTGCCCATCTCCCCAATCTATCTATATTCTGCTGTATTCTCAGACAGTCCGCTTCACTGTCTGCTACTTCACTAATCTTAGTGTCACCTGCAAACTTGCTAATGAAACAAGCTACACCTTCCTCCAAATCATTTATGTATACCACAAAAACCAATGTCCCAGCAAGGGCCCCTGTGGACATGACTATCACAGATCTCCATTTTGAGAAGCTCCCTTCCATCATTACTCTGTGTCTCCTGTTGCCTAACCAGTTCTCTATCCATCTAGCTAGAAAGCCCATGCAACTTCACCTTTTTCATCAGCTTACCATGGGGAAATTTATCGAATACCTTACTAAAGTCCATCTGTATGACATATATATCCCTTCCCTCATCAATCAACATCGTCACCTCTTCAAACAATTCTATTAAGTTTGTAAGTCATTACCTTACCTGCAGAAAGCCATGCTACCTAGCACTGAGAAGTCATTGCATTCTAAATAGGTATATATCCCATCCCTCAGTATCTTCTCCAGTAGCTTCCCTACCACTAACGTAAGGCTCACAGGTCTGTAATTTCCTGGATTATTCCTTAAACAAGGAGATACCATTAGCAATTGTCCATTCCCCAGGGACCTCCCCCGTGTTCCAGGACGCTGCAACAATATTTGTTAAAGCCTCAGCTATTTCCTCTCTCGCTTCCCTCGGTAACCTTGGATAGATCCCATCCAGACCTGGGGACGTGTTCTCCTTGATGTCTTTTAGAAATCACACCACTTCGTCCCTCCTTACGCAGACTTGACCAAGAGTAATCAAAGATCTTTCCCTAACCTCAACATCCACCAAGCCCCTCTTCTTGGTGAATATCGATGCAAAGTACTCATTAAGAATCTCTCCCGATTTCTCTGCCTCCAAGCATATCTTTCCTGCTTTGTCCTTGAGTGGGCCTTTCTCTAGCTACCCGCTTTTTCATTATATGTGACCAAAAAACTTTAAGGTTTTCCTTAATCCTGCTGGCTAAGGATATCTCATGACCCCTTTTCGCCCTCTTAATTCCTCACTTCAGATTGGTCCTACATTCACAATATTCTTCCAAGGCTTCCTCTATCTTCATTCACCTAGATATTATGTACACATTCTATTTCCTTTTAGCTAGTCTCACATTATCACTTGCCATCCATGGTTTCCGAACCTTGCCATTTCTATCCATAATTTTCACAGGAACATATCTCTCCTGAACAATATTTAACCTCTCTTTAAAAGCCTTCCACATATCAAATGTGGATTTCCCTTCAAACAGCCGTTTCCAATCCACGTTCCCCAGCTCTTGCCGAATTTTGTTATAGTTGGCCTTCCCCCAGTTTAGCACTCTTCCTTTCGGATCACTCTCATCTTTCTCCATGACTATTGTGATCATTATTTCCAAAGTAATCCTCCACTGTAACTTCCACTACCTGGGTGGGCTCAGTTCCCAACACAAGGTCTGGCATGGCCGCTTCCCGAGTTGAACTATTTCTACACTACTCTAGAAAATGCTCCTGGATGGTGCATACAAATTCTGCTCCATCTAGACCTCTAACACTAAGTGAATCCCAGTCAATGTTGGGAAAATTAAAACTAAAATCACCACCATCCTGTTGCTCCCACATCTTTCTGTGATCTATTTACATATTTGTACCACGATCAGTGTTGGGAAGCCTGTAGTACAATTCCACCATTGTTACTGCACCCTTTCCATTCCTGAGCTCTGCCCATATTGGCGGGACGCGTGGCACAGTGGTTAGCACTGCTGCCTCACAGTTCCAGAGACCTGGGTTCAATTCCCGCCTCAGGCGACAAACTGTGTGAAGTTTTCTGGTGTCTGCGTGTGTTTCCTCCGGGTGCTCTGGTTTCCTCCCACAGTCCAAAAATGTGCAGTTTAGGTGAATTGGCCACGCTAAATTGCCCGTAGTGTTAGATGCAGGGGTAAATGTAGGGGAATGTGTATGGGTGGGTTGCGCATCGGCGGGTCGGTGTGGACTTGTTGGGCTGAAGGGCCTGTTTCCACACTGTAAGTAATCTAATCTAATCTATTGCCTCACTGCTCGAATCTTCCATCGTGCCCTCCTTCAGCACAGCTGTGAAATCTTCTTTGACCAGTAACGCTTCTTCTCCACCCACGTACCTTCCTCTCTACCCCGCCTGAAGCATTAATGTCCTGGGATATTTAGTTGCCAATCACGCCATTCCCGCAACCAAGTCTCAGTAACATCAATAACATTATATTCGCAGGTACTATTCCAAGCCCGAAGTTCATCTGACTTACCTACTATACTTCTTGCATTAAAACTACGACTCCCTCTGTGTTCATCCTCCGCTTCTGCCTCCTCTTCCCCTCAGTCATGCTGATTTCATTATCTAGTTACTGAGGCTTCAGTTACTACCTCCCTTCTGTTCACCAAACATATTTGTTTCCTGATCCCTGCCACATTAGTTTAAACCCTTCCCAACAGCGTTAGCAAATGCACTCCATCGAACATTGGCTCCACAATGTAGATGTAGACCGTCTACCAGATGTAGACCGTCCAATTTGTAATAATCCCACCTCCCCCAGAACCGGTCCCAATATCCCAAAAATCGGAACCCCTCCCTCCTGCACCATCTCTTCAGCCACACATTCTTCCTGATTATTCGATCATTCCTACGCTGACTAGCACTTGACACTGGTAGCAATCCTGAGATTACTACCTCCGTGGTCCTACTTTGTTAAGTTGGTTCCTAACTCCCTAAATTTTTCTTGTAGGACCTCATGCGACGGCACATTAATGTGGGGAGAGACCATTCAGGCACATAAAGAATGCTATGTTTGACTGATGAATGGACTCTGTCACTCCAAATAATAATGAGCTTGTTCATGTTGATCATTTTTTTTAATGTCCTGCGCATTGTAACCTGCACGCCTTACTTGTCCAAGTTTAGTTTTCACACTATGATCTGTGTGTCCTTGCTTACTGTCATCTGCCTGTACTGCTCGCAAATAAAGCATTCACTGGACTGAGGCACATGTGACAATAAATCTAATAAATTAATTATTTCTCACCCTAACAGTGTCTCTTTTAGAAATATGTGATAGTCGCTAACCCTCACGTTTCAGCACAATCAGCCCTCTTTGTCTCCTACCCGACAGATTAATTACTCAGTTCCATCTCTGTCTCCTCATGGAGTCATCATCTCATGAACTAGATTGCTAATACTTGCTTGAGTTGTGTCAGTGTTAATGAGATCGTGCCTTACAAAGGAGATCATACCTCTTCACAGTGCCCCAACTACTCTCTCATCAAGGCCCTACAAATACGAAAGACGGCTTTACTTATGCACTTGAATCATATTACAATGAAGGGCAGCATACTATATAAGATGCTAATACTTACGGCCTTGGGTGTGCTATTTTTGATGACTCATGATCAAGGACATTTAGGTCCTTTTGAAAAACAACACTTCTCAACCTTGTACTCTTTAGTCAATACAAAATGACATGCATACTGTTTATTTCTCACATCCAAATCATTTCCATGCCTTGCAAATTTAGTGGTTCAAACACCGAAACTTGTGATATCCCATGGACTACCTTCAGTCCATAAAAGTGCAAGAAGCTCAGCATTGCTTCCACTGGCCAATTCTCAATCCATGTGGCATATTCAGATCTCCCCGTCTGCAACTTATCAATGTACTCTAACTTCCTTTGCTCACATGTTAGTAACAATGTAAAAAAAGTATTCTGCAAATTCAAATATACCACTCGCACTCTTTCTCTCTTGTGGATGTA
>NW_025205321.1:5179-10356 GCF_004010195.1 Chiloscyllium plagiosum | reverse complement strand
ACTTGATTATCAATGTGTTCCCAAATCTTGTAAGACATCTCAATGTTTTTTGAAATCAATGCGCACACAAAACATGAGATCACAAAAAGGTCCCCGTGACCAGCTAATTACTGTTCAGTGGAATAAGAAGAGTAACTATCTGATTGTTCCTGAGATCAATCCCCACTGCCACCGTAAGGATCTGTTATCATTCCCTCCACTAAATGCAGTAGTTGTCCTCTGGTATTTCAGTTCAGTAATTACACACGATACTGGTTGGTCAAAGCTGTGGTTATTCTTTATTATGAATGGCCAAGGATTCTAATGGAACAGGTGTTCCTATGTCCTGATGTGTTGCATAATCACAAACAATTTTCAGTCCAAATATTGCAAAAAAAAGTTTTAAATTTGGTTTTGTGGGAAATAGGAAATGTAGTTTTCTGCAGGCGATATAGGAATGTGATTGTTGTAAGTGCTAGTGGAGTGTAATTTCTGTAGATGGGGGAGGGGTGAGACATTATACAAACGCTCATGGAATTCTTGTAGCATATAGTATACTTAAGGCTAAGACTTTAATGAATATAGGGGGTCTTTTAAATAAATAGTTTTAAAGAAAATAGTTGTGAGCTAGGAAACAACTATTGAGTGTTTGTTTTAGAAGAACTAAGTACATTTTCACAATAAAACCTAGAGTCAGACATCCAAGAACACGGGCAACCTGGTACATAGATAAGGAAAGAGAAAAGCAAGTGAAGCAATTATCTTAAGGTTATTCACAAGTAAAGGCCAAATAAGGGAATGAAATGAAATTAATAATTATGATAGGGTAAGAAAAGGGAAATGGGATGTGAGCATGCAACACGCAAACTGTATAAAAATGATTGCATAACTGATATATTTGCCCTTTTTGCCAGGTTACCGGGTGCCCGGACTTTCAAGTTTATAATAAACTGTACTTGTTTCCATGTCTTTGTCTCTGGCTGATTTAAAGTGAATTTTGTTTCTAACAGTTTTGTTCAACTGCCGAGGCTAATGTTCAAGTCCATTACAAATATTTGGAGAAAGTGAGGAAAGCAGATGCTGGAGATCAGAGTCAAGAATGTGGTGCTGGAATAGCAAAGTATGTCAGGCAGCATCTGAGGAGCAGCAGAAACCACGTTTCAGGCAGAAGCCTTCATCGGGAATCTTCGGCTCCATGGATGCTGCCTGGTCTGCTGTGCTTTTCGACATAAAAAAAGAATTGTCTGCTTGTTTGGAGCAAATACTCTCTGTTTCCTCTGTAATATAAATTTACTGTGCTTTCTATTCACTCAAGTTCTCATTTTAATAGCTCCTCGTTTTCTTATTAATCTGATACAAATCTCAAAACTCTGGGCACAATAAAAGCGATATGAATTATAAAATTAGTATCTGGACAAGAGAACCAATGAATAGCTACATAGACCTCTTGAACAGCAAAGATATTTGAGTGAAAAAGCAATGCCTTCCAAAACAATCTCTGTACGTCTATTTTCAATTCAATAATCCTACAAATAGATTATAATTGTTAGTTGATCTCTCTTAATGACTATCTAATCAATGTCATTGTAAACCGCTGAAAAATATTGAAACATTTTATTTGTTAAAATGCAAAGATTCATTCTAAAATTCGTTATTACAACAATAAGTGAACCATATTTTATCTGTCCACTATGGTCAAGTGACCTGTCGCCCATAATTGGACATTCTAAATATTCCTAAAGCTGGGAAAATCAGAGCTAAAAAGGTCAAACTAAAGGAAACAGTAGATAAAATAACCAGCTCCAGAAAACAGTGGAAAGCCAGGTCAAAGCGGTCATAAAGGTTCGGGAGATCCAGTTACAACAAGCCCGAGAGCTGTGTTTTGGAGAGGTTGAAGCAGACTTCCTGGCACCTTGACTTGCAGCCAGTGCCTGAGCGTCATACACCTTGCTTGAGGATGACGACAAGTGAAGGGTGTTTGCACGAAACCCATTGAATGCTTAGAATCCAGAATTTTGGAAAAATATTCTGAAACATTTCTCAGATCATGGAAATCAGCTCAACATTATTGAAATCAAAGTACTCGTAATGGTCTTCAAGACCACCATTACTGATCAGTGAAAAACACTTTGCACGTGCCTTATTCTTCTCAGGATGAATAATCACAGCAAACATCACACTCTCACCAGATCCAAAGATATGTAAGAGAAACCTTATTATAATTTACACATTACATCTTTCCCATACCAATGATGACACCTTATTACTTCTGACTGAGGATACCACGCGTAACATGTATCGAGATGAAGCAAGTCCTGAATATAGGATTTTTTTTCTGATAGTTTTCCAATCCAAAAATTATGATAAAAATGTAATTGTGGCTCATTACATTGTCAAACGATCCCCATTAAACGTATTTATCTGTTTATTCAGAGACAATATTGAAACAAATACCTTGATAAATACTGTTGACTGTATGTTTCTGTGAAAATAAATCTTCCTTATTGACTTATTTTCTTTAAAATTCTGACTCAAATGTCTAAATATTGATGATATGAAAAATTGCATGAATTAAATACAATGCAGAATTTGTTCTTATTATATATTATATTTCTCCAGAAGAAAAACTAAGAAACCAAGTATATAAATCATGAAGATCTGAGGATTTTGAATGACAAACCATTTCTGATTAACTCTCACTGAATGTCTCATGTCTTTCCACATCATCATGCCAGAATTTGTATTCTCAGCTGACAGATTAAGAAATATCTAATCAACATCAGAACAAACCTGTTTGGAAATATTGAATCATTTACTTTGCCAAAGTTATAATATTAATTATCAATTTATTGTCATTCCAAAAATCACACAGTAGTTCAGTTTAGGTTTTGTAACAAACATCGTCTAATTCACATTTTAATTTAATCCAGTATTTCTTAGTGTCAATATTAAAAAGGAATAATAGTTCTCTCATTCCAGGTCAACACAAACACAAACTAATTAATGACTCCGATCCAACACTCACAGGTAATGTCTGTTCTTTTCTAATTTGAATGTTCACAGAAATCATTGGATTAATATTCGGCCATACATATTAAGGGACGTCTTTTTTTTTGAGATTAGATTACTTACTTACCTTCGGCCCAACAAGTCCACACCGATCCACAACCCACCCAGACCCATTACCCTACATTTACCCCTGCCCCTAACCCTGCGGGCAATTTAGCATGGTCATTTCACCTAGCCTGCACATTTTTGGACTGTGGGATGAAATCCACGCAGACACGGGGAGAATGTGCAAATTCCACACAGTCAGTCGCCTGAGGTGGGAATTGAAGCCGGGTCTCTGGTGCTGTGAGGCAGCAGTGCTAACCACTGTGCCACCGTGCCGCCCATTACACTCCAACAAATGCTGTTCATTTTTACATATGACGGCAGCTATATGAGATTTCTAATCAGCTATCGCGACAACAGAAGAGTTCGTTTGTCAGAAATAGTTAGCATTTTAAAGTTACTCAGAATATTAAACAAAGGTTCTAATTACAGATTCTTGAGGATCATAGGGGTAATTTGTAACATAATTAGATACATGTAACCAATGCCTATCAAAAACATTATAGAAAAACATTTCGACTTAGTTGTGCAGTTAGCTAGTTTTAGGAATGAACTTCAAGGTATGATGTTGACTGCCCATTAATTATAAAATCCTGACAGTAAGAGTAGCTGTATAATTTTACACAATGTAACGAACTTTATAACACAAGTCATATCATAATCTTATAGCAAATAAGTCAAAACTAACTGTCTTTTTCATTTCTTTGTACATATATAATTAGGACAGTGAACAAGATGAGGAGTAATTGACTTTGATAAAATTAAAGATAATGAATAGCAGAATTCAAAATGTCCCAACTGATAAGGCATCCCGAGAGGCCCGAGGGAGTGCAGGAATAACTTTGAAATCTGAATTAATAAGATGTGTGAAAAGATCCCAATGTCTGGACATTATAGTAGCTGTTAAACAACACGAGATGAAAGGAATTTAAGAATGTCCATTAGAATGTCCATCTGCGATTATGTGTTTGAATTGGGTGTCTGGATGAGGAGCAGGGGTTGTAACCAGATTGCATGTGGCCATTGTGATGCAGAAAGTCCATAAAAATGCTAAAAATCACACAACACCAGGTTATAGTCCAACAGGTTTAATTGGAAGTACACTAGCTTTCGGAGCGACGCTCCTTCATCAGGTGATTGTGGAGGGGTTGATCGTAACACAGAATGTATAGCTAAAATTCTGGATAATTCGATATAATTCTGTATAATTGCTATAAATTCTGTGTTACGATCGAGCCCTCCACAATCACCTGATGAAGGAGCGTCGCTCCGAAAGCTAGTGTGCTTCCAATTAAACCTGTTGGACTATAACCTGGTGTTGTGTGATTTTTAACTTTGTACACCCCAGTCCCAACACCGGCATCTCCAAATCATAAAAATGCTGATTTTTATTGTACATGTTACAGTGTGTCATGGATCTCCCTTCCGAGATTGGCCTCAGGGGGTGATCCCTTCATTAACTGGTTGCTGCATGAGTAAACATCTTCCACGTGCCTGAACTCAGCCTACTTCCAGAGTCTTTATTCCCTGTCAGGTGAAAACACTTCTACAGCTATGATGACATTTCAATTCAATACATACATTTATTGTGTGTGAAATGATAACATTCAGAGTGATATAATGTTCATGATAAAATTGCTTTACATTTTTTTTGGTGTGCAAGAAAACAATTTGATTATATCCATTTGTTTTTTAGCTCAACCAACAATAAGTTTTCAATTATTGTGAAGACTACAAGGAAGGAAACGGGAACTAGTCTTCAGCTCTAATGTCACATGATGTGGGGATATTGTGGGGATAACTGAGACGTGACTTCAAGTGGACAGGACCTGGGAAATGAATATTCAAGGCTCCATGTGCTATCGTAAGGACAGACTGAAGGACAGAGGGAGTGGGGTGGCCTTGTGGGTAAGGGAGGATATTCAGGCCCTTTCGCGGGGGGGGGGGACCTAGATTTAGGGGATGTAGAGTCAATGTGGATAGAGCTGCAAAATATTAAGGGTAAAAAGACCCTCTTGGGAGTCATCTACAGGCCCCCAAACAGTAGTCTGGATGTCGGATGTAAGTTGAATCAGGAGCTGAAA
>NW_025205321.1:1986-3358 GCF_004010195.1 Chiloscyllium plagiosum | reverse complement strand
GTTAGGTGAGTGGGCAGATGCATGGCAGATGCAGTTTAATGTGGATAAATGTATGGTTATCCCCTTTGGCGGCAAGAACAGGAAGGCAGATTACTACCTCAATGGAATCAATTTAGGTAAAGGGGCAGTACAGAGAGATCTGGGTGTTCTTGTACACCAGTCAATGAAGGTAAGCATGCAGGTACAGCAGGTAGTGAAGAAGGCTAATAGCATGCTGGCCTTCATAACAAGAGGAATTGATTATAGAAGCAAAGGGATGCTTCTGCAGCTGTACAGGGCTCTGGTGAGACCATACCTGGAGTACTGTGTGCAGTTCTGATCTCCAAATTTGAGGAAAGACATTCTGGCTATTGAGGGAGTGCAGCGTAGGTTCACGAGGTCAATTCCTGAAATGGCGGGATTACCTTACACCGAAGCGACTGGGCTTGTTTACCCTTGGGTTCAGAAGACTGAGAGGGGATCTGATTGAGACATATAAGATTATGAAAGGATTGGACACTCTGGCAACAGGAAACATGTTTCCACTGATGGATGAGTGCCGAACCAAAGGACACAGCTTAAAAATACGGGGCAGGCCATTTAGGGCAGAGATGAGGAGAAACTTCTTCATCCAGAGAGTGGTGGCTGTGTGGAATGCTTTGCCCCAGAGAGCAGTGGAGGCCCAGTCTCTGGATTAATTTAAGAAAGTGTTGGATAGAGCTCTCAAAGATAGTGGAATCAAGGGTTATGGAGATAAGGCAGGAACAGGATACTGAGTAGGAATGATCAGCCATGATCATATTGAATGGTGGTGCAGGATCGAAGCGCAGAATGGCCTACTCCTGCACCTATTGTCTATTGTCTTTTGATGTGGTTGTTTCTTTTTTTCAAACCATGTTCCCTCCAAAATGATTTTTATTTTCATTTCATTATAAGAAAAATATTGCTTGGAAATGTTGACAATTTTCCTTTTCCTTCCATGTTAGTTGTCAGTGAATAATAATCACACAATTATGAGAATTCCTTTCCGTACCAAATGTCATTGACGCTATTTTTTGTTCACAATAATAGTCACTTTTATGGCCTAATTCGTTTCCTCCTAATTCTGAAATAAATATCGAAACATTTATTGTGATAAAAATTACATGAACAAAATCGACATGACTCTTCAAGAAGGTAAAAACAATGACTGCAGATGCTGGAAACCAGATTCTGGATCAGTGGTGCTGGAAGAGCACAGCAGTTCAGGCAGCATCCGAGGAGCAGGCAAAATCGACGTTTCGGGCAAAAGCCCTTCATCAGGAATAAAAGACTCTTCAAGAAAGCTATTGGAAGCATATAACTCTTGCATTGCCTGCATTTTTGAACAATTTTTTTCAATTGTTGCTGAATG
>NW_025205321.1:0-1688 GCF_004010195.1 Chiloscyllium plagiosum | reverse complement strand
ATCCCTTTGTTGCTAATATATCTTATATATAATAATTGTGCAATGCAGTAAGGGGTATAAGTGTGGAATTAAGCTTCCGTACAATAAATACTGCAAGGACATTGCAAAATACAATCTCTCAATTATTGTGAATATTGTATTTATTTTAAACTTGGAAACATTTTTGAATTGATTTGATTATAATTTACTTCGATGCTGACACTTGCTGTGTATCCAATTACAATATCAGTAGATTATAAGGAGGTATCATCGTTCATTTCAATAATCACAGTATCTGCTATATACTTTCTTCTGGTCACTAATAACAAGATGTATCAAATTCCACTCAATCAATATTCCTCGGAAAATATTTGAAAATGTTGCAGTCATAAAGCTGAAATATACGAAGTCATGATAGTCATTAATTTTCTCTTGTTCTGTAATCTTAGTTAAAACAACACATAGAATTTTATGTTCCAGTGCTATAAATATGAGAAAAGATCAATTACTTCTTCAGTAAAATAAACAAATGCTACTTGATATTATTTATCAATTTTTAATTACTAGTCAGTTTATGAATTGTGTGAGATTTGATTTTAGCTTTCCAGTCATCTATTTATATTGAATGTGACATTGTAATGTTGTGAAAATATCAGGTTGTGTTCATTTGAAAGTTGGATTTGCAAACTCTCACTTATCCCAGAGATTGCATGATGGTTTAAGAACGTTTCACTCAGCAATCCTCGTAATATCAAAAACTGTCTGATTTTAAATCAGATCATTCGCATCCAATTATCAATGTGTTCCTAATTCACGTAAATATCTCAATTTTATCGAAACCAATGTTCACACTAAACAGAGCTACACAAAGACTTTCATCACCATCTGATTATTGTTCAGTAGAATAACGTGAGTAAGTAGCTTATTGCTCCTGAAACCAATGACAACAGTAAGCATTTGTTTACTATTCCATGCAACAAGTGCAATTGATATCTTCTATGTCAGTTCAGTAGTTAAAGACGATTTATGTTGCTTAAAACAATGCTTCTAATTTATCACGGATATTGACTCTAATACAATCATGCAAACAACAAACATTTTGTCATTCTAAATATCTGTAGGTTTACTTATTTTAAATTTGTGTGCAAGAGATATTTCGAATTTTTGTTGTACTATACAGAAAACCTAAATTTTGAATTTGTGGAAGTCTCCATTTTTGCAAAACAGAAGTAGTCTTCAGTTTATCTAACACATTAAATGACTGTTTTATTTTCAAATCATGCGCTCTACAAAATGATTATTGGTTTCATTTCATTGTAAGAAAAGAACTGCTTTGAACACGTTGATTTTGTTGTCTTTTCTATTCCAACATTATTCACATTGTACAATAATGACACAATTATTATAATTTATTTACATACCAAATGTCATTGACTGCATCATTTGTTCACATTCATGCTCACTTTCACTATCTATTAATTTTCTTCCAAATTCTGACGCAAATGTCTGAACTCTGATCATAATATTTATCATCTAAATTAAAATAACATGTCTCTATGAGGAAACCATTTGATGGAAATTCATATTTCTTGTGTCACCTGTATTTTTTAATAAAGAAAGGAAGATTTGTTTTATAATCACTGAATGGCTCACTTTTTCTTCAATTCATACAGCTCGTTCCTACATTTTATGCCACAATTTACCAATTT
>NW_025205320.1:4943-10355 GCF_004010195.1 Chiloscyllium plagiosum | reverse complement strand
AAAAGGAACGTACGGCAGAACTTTTTCATGCAGAGAGTGGTGCATATATGGAATGAGCTGCCAGAGGAACTGGTGGAGCTGGTATAATTACAGCATTTTAAAAGGCATCCGGAATAGTATATCGATAGAAATGGTTTAGAGGATATGGGCCATTTGCTGGAAAATGGGAAGGGATTGGTTTAGGAAATCTGATTGGCGTGGACGAGTTGGACCGAACAATATGTTTCTGTACTGTCCATCTCTATGACTCTACGGCTCTAATCATTATTTTATCAACAACGGAGATGCTGATTTCCCTTCTGTGAGTGATCTTCCTCACCGAGATTCTCTACCTCTGTCTTTCACACAGTGTGAGCGTTATCAGTTAAAGCTGTTGTTGGCCAATTCTGTTTTAATTAACCCACCTTCTCCCTGGAACATATCTATTGGCCCATTAGAATCTGTTTAACTATCAGCAACTTAGCACTGTAATATTATCAGAGATCAATGATCAGGGATCTCAGCCAGTTTCAGCATATTGTTGAAAGGATATGGCACTAGACAAAATGTTTGCAGTCCATGGGAATTGCTGGATAAAATTTCCATAATCTGTCTGTTCATGTCTATCTGCCATCATCCTATCTTCGGATCTATCTTATTTCCCCTTCGCTGAAGA
The DNA here is from genome assembly GCF_004010195.1 of Chiloscyllium plagiosum. Lineage (NCBI taxonomy): Eukaryota > Metazoa > Chordata > Chondrichthyes > Orectolobiformes > Hemiscylliidae > Chiloscyllium > Chiloscyllium plagiosum. The sequence continues at coordinate 9,700 of NW_025205320.1, read as the reverse complement.
CCCCTTCCTCCCTCACTCATTCTGTTGTTCCCCTTTCCCTCCTTTTTCAGTTTATCTCCCGTCATTTTCTTTTCTCTGTTTAACTTTCACTCCCACTCACCCCCTCAATCTCCACACACACTCTCTGTCTTCCAGTTGTGCAGTTGGAGAACTCATGGACACACGATGGGCTGAGTGTCCTCCATCTGTGCTCTAATAATCTTGAGGTTCTCTGAACCTCAGTAAAAACGTTTAGGGTCTGGACAGAAAAACTGTTTAAGTGACAGTCACAGTGTACTATAATCAATTAGCTCTTCCTGTTCTTCTCTGATGTGCAGCTGCATCTACATGCCTGCTCAAACAAAACGGATTGAATGACATTCAAGCAGTCCGGATGACATTTCAATATTTTCCAGAATAATATAAGCATGGAAAGAAAAACAGGGCAGGATAAGAAATACCAGCAGAGCACAACGCATGTTTCCGAGTAGATCTCAAGATATTGTTGGATTACTAATCGGTTAGGTCAGCAGATGTTCTGGGCACCCACATCAGAATCACTACAAAATAGATGTTGGAAATTGAGTCAACAATTAAAACAAGCTCGAGTAACGATTTTACTGATAACTATTAAATCATCGTCGATTGTCAGGAAAACCAAAGAGGTTCACTGATCTCAGTCAGGGATGGAAATCTGCCATCCTCACCGGATCTGGCCGAATATCACTCCAGATAGACAACAATGTGTTTGACTCTAAGTCACCCTTTGAAAATGCGCAGCGAGTCATTCAATTGTGCCAATCATAACAAAGCCTCCAAGGCATGAAACTGAACAGATCACCTGGAATCGACCGGGACACCGCAGACGTCAACGTCCAAAACATCCCTGTCCATCCTGCAAACTCCTGCTGACTAAGCGGAACTAGTTCCAATATTGGGAGAGCTGTGTTACAGACGAGTCAAACACAGTCTGCCATTGTCATACTTACAGATTCATACCTTACAGACACCGTAAAAGGAAGTACCAATACCATCCCAACATGTGTTCCGTCCAACTGGCAGTATAGTCCCTGCAGATGTGGCAGCACAGTGAGATACAGACGGCAGGGAGTTGCTCTGGGAGTCCTAGACATTGACTTAGTGCCCCATGAAGTCTCGTGGCTTCAGGGTAAATATGGACAAGGAACCATCTTGCTATTTGTCACATAGCGTCCTCATTCGACTGATGAATCAATGCACCCCCATGTTGAACAACACTTACCGGGCTATTTGGAAGGACAGCCAGGAAGCAAAGGAAGGTGATGTAGCTGTGACATTCAAGGACGACATGAGGGCGGTGCTGAGATATAATGTAGGTTATATGCAGTTAAAGTTTATTTACTTGGACACCAGAAATTCTAAGAAGGAAAATGCACCAATAGGCAGAGTCTATAGGCCGCCACGTAACAAAATCATATTGGGGCAGGCTATAACCAAAAAAGACTAATATCTGTAAAAATGATGTGGCAATTATCATCAACTATCATGTCGATTTGGTTGAACGAGCTTGGTCAGAGTAACATTGAGCAGGAGTTCGCTGAGTAAATTCGTAATAGTTATCTTGAACAGTACAAATTGAAGCAACAAGGCAGCAAACTATCCTCGATGTGGTCCTGCGTAATGAGACAAGAATAATTAATGACCTCATATTTAGGGATCCTATTGGAAGGAACGATCACATATTTTAGAATTTAAAATTCAGATGCAGAGTATGAAGTTAAAATCCAGTACCAGGATCCTGTGCATCAACTAGTGGGACTACCACAGGATGAGGGAGGACTTCGCTGAATTAGACTGGAAATAAAGATTTTATGGTGGGACAGTTGCCTCCATTTGAAAGCAATTGTTCAGAGTGCCCACCAAAAGTATATTCCAGTGAAATGGAATGATTGTAAGAAAAAGGGCAATATACTGTGGTTGCTTCAGGGAATAAGGCAGGCTATATAATTGAAAGAAATATCGTACAAAGTATCCTAGATCAGTGGGAAAGCAGGGATTTGAGGAAAATCCAAAGGTCAGCAGAAAGGGCCCAAAAAGTGCTATAAAGAAAAGTAAGGCAGAACATGAGGAAGAGAAAAACTAGCACAAAACACAAAGACAGACCAAAAAAGTGGTCTGGGCGGCACGGTGGCACAGTGGTTAGCACTGCTGCCTCACAGCGCCAGAGACCCGGGTTCAATTCCTGCCTCCGGACTGTGTGGAGTTTGGACGTTCTCCCCGTATCTGCGTGGGTTTCCTCCGGGTGCTCCAGTTTCCTCCCACAGTCCAAAGATGTGCAGGTCAGGTGAATTGGCCATGCTTAATTGCCCGTAGAGTTAGGTAAGGGGTAAATGTAGGGGTATGGGTGGGTTGCGCTTCGGCGGGTCGGTGTGGACTTGTTGGGCCGAAGGGCCTGTTTCTACACTGTAAGTAATCTAATCTAATCTAAAACTTACTATAAAGTATAAAACAAAGTGCCAATTAGTTATGGGATATGGTGAAATGGTCAGGCAATGAAGAGGTATTTTGTGTCACTCTACACAGTGTAGGACACTAACTACATGCCAGTAATTGACAAAGAGACGAAGGTGAAGAGGACCTGAAAGAAATCATTATTGCAGAGGAGGTAGTGGATGGAACTAAGGATAAACAAGTCTGCTGGCCCTGATGGAATGCATTCCAGAGCACGAAACAAGATGGCGTGAGAAATAGCAAGTGCACTGTGGTAAATTCCCAACTTCTCTGGACTCTGTGACAGTTCCAGCACATTGAAAAACAGTAAATGTGACTCCACTCTTTAGAAAGTACAGTAGACAAAATATGGGGAATAATAGACCACTGAACTTAACTTCTGCCGTGGGGGAGATGCTTGAGTCTATTACCATGGAAGAAATAGCAAGACGTCTGGGTAGAAATTGTAATTTGGGCAGTGGCAGCAGGGGTTCGTGAAGTGCTGGTCTTGCTTAACAAACCTTTTGGAAATCTATGAAGACGTACCGAGCAAAGTGGACAATGGTGAACCAGTAGATGTTGTGTATCTAAATTTCCACAACGCCTTCGACAAGGTGCCATACAAAAGGCTGCTGCACAAGATAAATATCAATGGCGTCATAGGTAATGTATTAGCATGGATAGAACATGGGTTGACTAACAGGAAGCAAAGAATGAGGATAAATGCGTGCTTTTCTCGATGGCAATCAGTAACTAATGGTGTGCCTCAGGTATCAGTGTTGGAACAGCAATTATTCATAATTCAAATGGATGATTTGAAGTTAAGGACCACGTATAATGTGTCAAAGTTTTCAGATGGCAATAAGATGTGCGGCAGAGCGAAGTATGCAGTGAACTGTGAAACATTGCAGAGTAACTTAGATACTTCATGTGAGCGGCAATTGGCTGGAAGAAGGAATGCAATGGCAGTAAATGTCAGGTCACCCATTTTGCAAACAGTAATGGTAAAATGGTATTATTACTTGAATGACAAAAAGAAATTGCAGCACGCTGTTGTGCAGAGTAATGTTTGTGTCCTTGAGATGAATCACAGATGGCTAGTTGTGCAGTTGCAACATGAAATTAGGAGGACAATTAGAATTTTGAAATTCCTTGCGAAAGAAACTGAGTTTAAAAGCAGAGAGGATATGTAGCAGCTCGACAGGGTGCTGGTGACACCACACCTTGGGTACTGTGTACTGATTTGTTCTCCTTACATGAGAAAGGATATACTGGCACGTGAGGCATTGCAGAGGAGGTTCACGAGGATGCGTGCGGAATTTTGGAGATTGGTTGACGAGGGGACGCTGACTAGACTGGGATTATGTTCATTGGAATTAAGAAAAATGAGTGTGGTTCTTACAGAAACATATACAATTACAAAGGGGAAAGATAAGGTAGACGAAGACAGGACGTTTCAACTGGCAGGCGAAACTCGGACAAGAGGGCACAGTTTCAAAATTAGGGAGAGCAAGTTAAGGTCTGAATTGAGAACAAACTTGTTTACTCACGGGGTTGTACATGCATGGAAATCCTTGCCCAGTGAATTCGTTGACGCTATTTCAGTACACGTTTTTAAAGTAAAGATGGATATAATTTAAACAATGAAGGATTGAAGGGTTAGGATGAGAAGAAAGGTAAGTGGAGTTGAGTCCACAGAAAGATCACGCATTTATGTTATTGAATGGTGGAGCAGGGTCCTCCTGCTCCTATATCTTATTCTCTTTTGTTCTGGAGACAGCTGTCCCACACAAAACGGACTATTCAGAGACAATAATTTTAAACATCGTTCCCTGCACAACGATGACCATTCATTGACTGCAATATTAAACACAGCTCCCTGAACAAAACTGACCATTCATCGACAGTAATACTAAGCACAGCATCCCTTCAAACCACTCTCTCCATCTCGTCTTTTCATATGCTACCCCGCTCCGTCAATCCGCACCTCCCTCCATACCCTCAAAGCACAACGTCCCCGTGGCCCTAAATCACTCCCTACCCTCCCCAAGCCACTCAGCCCAACACCATTCCCCCGCTCCTTCAATCCGGTCTCTCTCCGTCCCATCAATCAACAAACGACAATCTCCATGTTGATCCTCTCCCTTCCCCGTCCCCAATCATCTCTCCCCATCCGCCACCTTAATCTGCCCCCTCCCCTCCACAAGCACATCATCTCAAAGCCATTCTATCACCCAGTCAATCCTCCCCAACCCCGCCTCTCAACCTTCACCGAGCCGCAATCCCCTCAATCTGCTCCCTTCCTTCAC
>NW_025205320.1:0-2941 GCF_004010195.1 Chiloscyllium plagiosum | reverse complement strand
GGGTTTCTTTCTGCAATTATGCAGGATCTTGATGAGACCATCACTGGAGTATTTTGTGGAGTTGGTTTCCTTCATCTGAGGAAGGATGTTCTGGTTACAGAGGTAGTATAACAAAGGTTTACCAGACTAATTACTGGATTGGTACGAATGAGGTGTGAAGTGAAATTAGATTCGGTAGGATGATATTCAGTGGAGCAGAGAAGAATGAAGGGGAATCGCAGAACCTACAAAATTCTAACAAGGGTGAGAAATGGTACATACACGAGGGATGTTCTTGCTGACCAGGCAGTCGAGAAGCAGGGGTCAGAGTCTACGGATAAAGTCTGGCTCAAACCGAACTGAGATGAAGAGAAACGTCCACATCCACAGAATGCTGAGTCCGGGAATTCACTGCCAAAGGAAGCAGTTGAAGCCAATGCATTGAATGTTTCAAGGAAGGAGATACGTTATACACGAGGGATGTTCTTGCTGACCAGGCAGTCGAGAAGCAGGGGTCAGAGTCTACGGATAAAGTCTGGCTCAAACCGAACTGAGATGAAGAGAAACGTCCACATCCACAGAATGCTGAGTCCGGGAATTCACTGCCAAAGGAAGCAGTTGAAGCCAATGCATTGAATGTTTCAAGGAAGGAGATACGTTCAGTTCTGGAGGTTAAAAAGAACAAACTGTATGGGAAGTCAACTTGAACAGGAGAATGACCTGGATAATTAAGGAGGATTAAATTGAATGACTTAGCATTTTGAGGGACTGAATGGTCTTCTACTGTTGCTATGTATACAGTTTCCTAAAGAAGGACTCATGCCCGAAACGTCGATTCCTCTGCTCCTTGGGTGCTGCCTGACCTGCTGCGCTTTTCCAGCAACACTTTTTCAGCTCTGACCTCCAGCATCTGCAGTCCTCACTTTCTCCTCTACAGTTTCATTATTGATTGTAAGATTCTTTTCAGTGTGGAAACAGGCCCTTCGGCAAACAAGTCCACATCGACGCTGCGAACAGTAACCCACCCACACCCATTTCCCTCTGACTAATGCGCAATTCAGCATAGCCAATTCACCCACCCTGCACATCTTCAGACTGAGGGAGGAAACCGGAGCACCCGGAAAAAAAAACCCGCATACACGGGGAAAACATGCAAAGCCCACACAGACAGTTGTCCGAGGCTGGACTTGGACCTGGGATGCTGGTTCTGTGAGGCAGCAGAGCTAACCACTGAGCTACCGTGACTCCGTCAGGACAGCATGTTGATGTTACTGCATCCAGTCTGTTACCGTTGTATGTACGGTTGCATCCCATCTGGGATATGTTACAAATACTGCTGTATCTCCTCTGGGACACAGTATAGATACCTCTGCGTTATCCTAGGCCTTGGGTCAGGCTGCAGGTTCTGCTGCATCACCCCGCTTCCCCCCAACCCCCACCCCCAACGCCGGGACACCCAGTAGATGCTGATGTGATATATACGGGACAACTTGTAATTACCATCGAATCAGCACAATGTGGGAGGAGGCCATTCCGCCCATTGGAGGCACACCGACGCCCTTCAGAGTATCCAACCCGAACACACCCTATTCCCATAAAACTGCATTTCCCATGACTAATCAATCTAGACAGCACATCATCGAACTGTGGGAAGTAACTGGAGCACTTGGATATCACCGATCGACAGAATGTTCGAAGTCCACATAATCGGCCGAAGGTGGATCGAAGTTTGGTCCCTCGGAATGTGAACGAGCAGGACCAGCCAGCAAGCTACTCCTCATTGTCACAATTCCCTTGGATTCCCTATGGACACTGATAAACTGTCCAGGGACAGGGATTTCTGCAACATTTTGCAAGGATTCGCTGTCATAATTTACCGACTCCCCATCCCACACTGCAAATGTTGAAACATTACTTGAAGTATTCCCTATAAATATTGACACACTCTCCTACCATTCCCTGGAGAATTCTGTCACGCTCCAAAGGAAGAGCCTTGAAATATTAACACCCTACCCAGAAAAACCGTTCAAATGCTGACACACTGCCCACAGCTTCATGCTGTAAACACTGATGCATCCTATCTGAAAACCCTGGGAATGTTATTAAATGTGCCTTGGAATCCCTGTGGTTGCATTCCTCGCAGCCCAACATTGCTGGGTTCAATTCCAGACTCGAATGGACGTGTGTATGGAATTTGCACAATCTCTTCGTATCCATTTGAGTTTCCTCCCAAACTCCAAGGGTATTAAGGTGCGTGGATTTGCCACTGAAAATGCTGGATTTTGGTTTACGGAGGTGGGATATTTTTCAGCATGTCGGTGGAGACTTGATAGATTTAATCGTCTGCTTTCAGAATGGAGGGATTCCAAGGTATTGCATTCCTGCCAAGAATCCATGAAAATGAGAACATGTGTAGCAGTGACTCCCTGTAAACGCCGATACACTGTTCAGGTACGCCATCTAAATCCTGGCAGTTTCACTGAATACCCTCTGTAAGTAATAATACACTAGAAGGGATCCCAAGAAAATACTCCCACCGTTCCACCAGGTACACTGCAAATTTTGAATCAATTTTCCAAAATCTCTGTGAACGCTGTCAAATGCTCCAAGGATACTTTAAATAAAGTTCACTCGCTGACGATGCTCAGTAGGTACTGCCGCCCTCCCTCACTTTGTAAGGGAGGATGAACTCTTGGAGACTGAAACAGGTCTATGTGATCACCCTGTAAATAGAACTGCAATAATGTTTACACTGTGGAATGATGCACACAATTCGCGAGGACACACAGTGAATGCTCTCGCAGTTCCTGAGGTCTCTATAAATACAGCCTCAATCTGCGAAGACACCCTGGAAATTCTGTGACATCTCATGTAAGTATGAATACCCTCCAGTGACGCTCAATTCTGAATGTGCCCTTGGCGCAGCTTCAAAAGCAGCTCCCTGTGGGCTATCTCTTTGTAG
>NW_025205319.1:7900-10355 GCF_004010195.1 Chiloscyllium plagiosum | reverse complement strand
GGAATACCAACAGCAGCGAGAGTCGGATAGTAAATGTGTTGAATAATCCAAAGTATGTATCGGATCCGACGTTCCAAATGCATCTGGTGATAATTTGCAGAAAAATAGTCGATTATCCCGGAGAGACTCCGGCCCATTGTGGGAACATTGCAGTCTGCTCTCCTCAGATTCTGCTCTGTCATCTCTCCCTGTTTCAAGGAATGTTGCAGCTGAGACTCATTTATTAATAGAAGGAGGAATCCATCCAGAGACTGAGTTAGGGTCCACAGAGATTGACATTAATTACAGTCACTGAACAAACAGATTCATTGAACTTCTTTCAATCCGGTGCCTTTATCCCAGAGTAAAGTTAAACTTATACCTGGTCTGGGTAGAATGTGTGAGGGATGCTGAGTAAAGGAACAATGAAAAAATGGGAGTGGGCCAAGTGGACTGGATGTTTGTAATAGTGTCCCCTGATGACCAAGATAAAATATAGTTTTATTTATTTGAAGAAGAGTTGAACAAGTGACAGCTGTTATTGGCTTAATGGAGTTCTTTGACAAAGTAAAGTTCTTTGGAAATGCTGAGTTCAGCGTATTTCATGTTCCTGAAGGAATATGACTTCCAAAAGGTGAAGTGTTATTTAATTGACAGGTTAGGAAAATTCAAACATGTGAATTGAAGGAGTAATGGCATTCTGATTATAACACAGACTGAGGGACATAACTCAGAGAGAAACACTGTTCAGGTAAAGGGCTCTTGTGGTGCAGTGATAGTCCCCCAAGTATGAGACCTGGTGCTGAAATCCCACCTGTTCCAGAGGTGTGTAAAAGCATCTCGGGGACAGGTTGATGACTGCAGGAACATAGACTGTTCATCCCTCATGACCAATATTAGAATCAGAGATGTTTATAATACATATATAAATGACATGGGCTAATATGTTATTTCTAAAGGACATGATTTCAAGGTTTGGAGACAACAAGTGAGACAGAAAGATAGTGAGGAGTGAGGAGGACAGGATCAGACATCATTTAAAGCAAAATATTGCTGATGCTGCAAAACTGAAACACACACAGAATGCTGCAGAAACTCAGCAGATCAGGCAGCATTGGAGAGGGAAGTAGAATTAATGATTCAGTTCGGAGCTGAAAGAGCTGGGAAAATGGGATATTTTATTGTTTCGACAGAGGAAGACAACGTGTGAAATAGTGTCCAGTGCAAAAGGTAAGGAATTTGTTAATGGGGTTGAAAGAGGAAATGAAGCAATGTAAATAAGGCACAAATAAGAAAACTGTGTGTGTGAAGGAGATTGTAGGAATCAGAGACAAAATACAGTGAAGATCTGAAGCTGGGGAGATCGATATTGAATCCTCGAGGCTGGAAAGTTCCTCTGTGGAAAATGAGATGTTGTTCCTCAAGCTTATGCTGTGCTGTGTTCCCACTCTCCCATTAACTGCTCTGTCAGTCTCATTCATCGCTCACCACTTCCATCCAGTGGCTGTAATTCTTTCTCTCTCTCTCTCTCTCTCTGTGCCTTGTGGGTACCATCAGCATCTCCACCACCCCCACAGTAACATGGCCGTTTCCCACACAAGCCATCTCCTCCCCATGAGGACGAGAGTACTGAGGTGTAAAAGGCACCCCACCAGCTCAGACCCTGAGACCTCGGTGGGAAGTTTAGCCTTAAAGTTTGTGGGAGCACAAGCTGGTGAGCACCTCACTGTCACAGCTCCGCAGCTGGCTGAGGAAGAAATGCCCCAGGCCGCTGGCACTCGGAGGGACTGGCAGTGACCAGGCAGCTACTCAGGCAGGAGAGGAGCCCATGGTGTCAGCAATTCGGACCCACGTCTGAATGTACAGTGTTTAGCAGCAGGCAGGGAAATGGGAAACAATGGGTTCAACTCTTTGCAATTTATAGAAATGATTTGGATGGAGGGATTGAAGATATGGAGCTAAATTTACTGATGACACAAAGATATCTGGGAAAGTGAGTTGTGAAGAGGACATGAGGAGCCTACAAAGGGTATGGATTGGTTCATTGAGTGGGCAAAGTTCTGGCAAATGGAGGAAAATGTGGGGAACTGGGAAACTGTCCATTGAGTCAGAAAGAATTAAAAACAAACACCTTATCTGAAAGGTCAGAGGTTGCAGAGCTCTGAGGGGCAGAGGGATCTGGGAGTCCTGGCCCATGAATCACTGAATGCTAGAATGCAGATACAGCAAGTAATCAGGAAAATCTAATAGAACATTATGGCTTATCAGGAACAGAATTGAATGCAGGAATTGAAGGAAGATGTGCTCAAAAAGATTAAATCTGTGATTAATTTGATGTAAAATGGACAAGGACTAAAGCATGCTGGGAAATGGAAACCGGCCTTGACCAAAGTGATTGTGCTAATCCACATGCTGCAGAACCCAGGCAGGCTGCAGCTAGCAACAGACAGTTTGTAACGAACCTGGTTATTGCAGA
>NW_025205319.1:6441-6836 GCF_004010195.1 Chiloscyllium plagiosum | reverse complement strand
ATATGAACATCCAGAGTTAAGGTAAAGCACAAGATAGCATTTGTAGTGTAAATGGTTAAATTATATTGTATTTTGTTATGATAGTGTTAATTGTGTCAAATAAGTGATTATTATTGTTTATTATTATGAAGAGTTTTCTCAGTTCTTTTGCTGGATATGATTTAAAACACACTGTGTAGCAGGAACAACAAATTGGTCCCCCAAGATCAGACCTCGATAAGAAGTGACTTTGTCGCTCTGAGATCGAAGCCCGTGGAACCTAGGATTCCTTGAGATTTTGCCTGAGATGGTTGTTAAGAGGACAGCTCTCCCATGCGAAGGCCAGGGGTTCAAGTAAATCAAAGAGAACAGAATGGTCTAAACTGAACTGTGCTTTAAAAGATAAAACCAACAGA
>NW_025205319.1:4739-6372 GCF_004010195.1 Chiloscyllium plagiosum | reverse complement strand
GAAAGCCATACCCTCAGTCTTATCCACCCCTTATACCCCATAGTTTAATTGAAAATGGCAGAGAATGACACGAGAGTAGAGTATGGGTAACAACGCTGAGACAGTATATTCGTTCGAAAAAGCGGTCCACTTGGGCAGAATTTTGTTGTAGCGATGAAATGGGCCCAGGATCCCCAGGGCAGAAGTATTGGGATAATTTTATCAGAACTCAAGGGAAACGTGCTTCCAAACTCGAGGAGTTCACAGCGATAATGTGCTGTCGAGGGCAATTCTTAGGGACAGAGCGGGAATTAAATTCCATCCGTAAGGAACCAAGGGACGGAAAAAGGGAAATCCCGGAGTTAGAATTGAAAATGCAGCTCTGGTCCAGAGAAATCAAGTAAACCTCCTATCCATGGGTCAATATCATACCCAATGAGAATGAGCATACTGAGATCCCCAACACAGTGTCAGCTTATGAAGCTACTGAGAAGACAGGAATGGAGTTGGGAAATAAATGGACTGTTTTAATAGGATGGTTATGGGAGGGGATTTTAACTTTCCAAACATAGACTGGGACTGCCATTGTCTTAAGAGTTTAGATGGAGAGGAATTTATAAAGTGTGTACAAGAAAGTTTTCTGATTCAGTATGTGGATGTACCCACTAGAGAAGGTGCAAAACTTGACCTACTCTTGGGAAATAAGGCAGGACAGGTGACTGAGGTGTCAGTGGGGGAGCACTTTGGGGCCAGTGACCATAATTCTATTAGCTTTAAATTAGTGATGAAAAAGGAGAGACCAGATCGAAAAGTTAAAGTTCTAAATCGGAGGAAGGCTAATTTTGACGGTATTAGGCAAGAACTTTCAAAAGCTGATTGGGGGGCAGATGTTCACAGGGAAAGGGACGGCTGGAAAATGGGAAAACTTAAAAAATGAGATAACGAGAGTCCAATGATAGTATATTCCTGTTAGGGTGAATAGAAAGGTTGTTAGGTATAAGGAATGCTGGACGACGAAAGCAATTGAGGGTTTACTTACGAAAGAGAAGGAAACATATGTCAGGTATAGACAAGGTAGATCGAGTGAAACCCTACAAGAGTATAAAGGCAGTAGGAGGATACTTAAGAGTGAGATCAGGAGGGCAAAAAGGGGACATGAGATGACTTTGGTAAATAGGATTAAGGAGAATCCAAAGGGTTTTTACAAATACATTAAGGACAAAAGGGTAGCTGGGGAGAGAATAGGGCCCCTCAATGATCAGCACAGCGGCCTTTGTGTCGAGCCGCAGGAGAGGTGGGGGGTGGGGGGGGCTGGGCGATACTAAACGAGTAGTTTGCATCAGTGTTTACTGTGGAAAAGGATAGAATGTAGGGAGAAGTATAGAATATAGGGAAATGGATGGTGACATCTTGTAAATTGTCCACATTGCAGAGGAGGAATGCTGGATGCCTTGAAACGCATACAAGTGGATAAATGCCCAGGACCTGAGCAGGTCTGTGGGAAGCTAGGGAAGTGATTGCTGGGCCCCTTGCTGAGATATTTATATCATTGATATAAAATCATGAGGCGTATAGATAGGATAAATAGACAAAGACTTTTCCCTGGGGTGGGGTAGTCCAGAACTAGAGGGCATAGGTTTAGGATGAGAGGGGA
>NW_025205319.1:2023-3432 GCF_004010195.1 Chiloscyllium plagiosum | reverse complement strand
TGTGACTAGATTGGGTTCGGATATCTCGTCAGCATGAACAGATTGGACTGAATGGTCTGTTTCCGTGCTGCACATCTCTATGACTCTGAATCTATGACCTGGTCTGGCCTACATATGACTCCACACCCACAGCAGTGTGATTGATTCTCAGTTGCCCCCTGAACAGGCCGGGCAAGCCATTCAGTTGTACCAGTCATTGCAAAGTCTCAAAGAAATGAAACTGGACGGATCACCTGGCACTGCCCTAGGCACCGGAAAATGCAGGAACAGCCCTGTCGATCCTGCAACGTCCTCCTTACTGACATCTGGGGGATACTGCCAAAACTGGGAGAGCTGTTCCATGGGCTAGCCAAGCAATAACCTGTCATAGTCATACTCACAGAAACATACCTTACAGACTCTGTCCTAGTCACCACCATCACCATCCCTGAATATGTCCTGACAGACCCAGCAGAGATGACAGCACCATGGGGAACAGTCAGGAGAGAGTTCCCCTGTGAGTCCTCCACATTGACCCCCGACCCCATGAAGTCTCATGGCTTCAAGTTAAACATGGGCAAAGAAACCTCATGCTAATTAACACATACCATCTCCCTCAGCTGATGAATCAGTCTCCTCCATGTTGAATCACACTTGGAGGAACCTCTGAAGGTGACAAAGACACAACATGTACCCTGGGGGGGGGATTTCAATGTTCACCATCAAGAGTGTCTCAGCAGCAGTACGACTGATTGTGCTGGTCGGGTCAGAACGACAGAGCTGTTAGACTGGGTCTGCGGCAGGTGGTGAGGGAACCAACAAGAGGGAAAAACTTACTTGACCTCATCCTAACTGTGATGAGGCTGCTCCTTTAACAAGGTGATGTTGGCCTTGGTATTATTTTCAGGAGTTCGTAAAAACACAGGTTCTGAAAAGACTGGGTTTGATGGGTTTTAGGGCCAGTTTGATTATAGCTAACAGATACTGCCTCAGGCAAAAAACTTTTGAGATTTAGAAAAAAAGGTGAAATGGGAAGTGGCCAGTTCTCCCAACTCAGCTGCTCACTGATTTGGTCTGGTTTTTGGCAGCCTGGCTATTCACTGAAAGCAGTCAGGCAGGTTTAAAGCTGCTGGACTCAAAGGAGCAGGTCTGTGCTGATCCTCCTCTCTCTCTGACATCTCTCCTGGAAGACCCTGTGTTTGAGTTTACCTTGTGTGCCCAGTAGGATTGTCACAAACATTTGGAACAGCATAATTAAGTTGGGAGAGTTTGTTGGGTTTTCAGATAGGTTAAATTATTTGGTACTGGATCAATGGTGCTGGAAGAGCACAGCAGTTCAGGCAGCATCCGAGGAGCATCAGCAAAATCGATGTTTCGGGCAAAAGCCCTTCATCAGGAATAAAGGCAGAGAGCCTAAAGCGTGGAGAGAT
>NW_025205319.1:0-1114 GCF_004010195.1 Chiloscyllium plagiosum | reverse complement strand
TGGTGGAATTGGTCCTCCTGGGAGCAGATACGGCGGAGGCGGAGGAATTGGGAATACGGGATGGCATTTTTGCAAGAGGTAGGGTGGGAAGAGGTGTAATCCAGGTAGCTGTGGGAGTCGGTGGGTTTATAAAAAATGTCAGTGTCAAGTTGGTCGTCACTAATGGAGATGGAGAGGTCCAGGAAGGGGAGGGAGGTGTCAGAGATGGTCCAGGTAAATTTAAAGTCAGGGTGGAATGTGTTGGTGAAGTTGATGAATTGCTCAACCTCCTCGCGGGAGAACGAGGTGTCGCCAATGCAGTCATCAATGTAGTGGAGGAAGAGGTGGGGAGTGGTGCCGGTGTAATTACGGAAGATCAACTGCTCTACAGCAGCTGCCTGAATTGCTGTGCTCTTCCAGCACCATTGATCCAGAATCTGGTTTCCAGTATCTGCGGTCATTGTTTTTACCTTTTTTACCTAAATTATTTGGTATACTGCTGTCTTTTTCAGTGTTTAATTTGTCAATCTCGAAAAGAAATCCTGTTTTGTTTAAAACTATGTGATTTGACCAGTTGCATCCCTCCTGAAATATCTGCGTTACACCTTCTTCAAACAATTGGCAAAATGAGGGTCTGGGCTATTTTCTTGAAATGTTTTGAGGGGGTCGGGCCTGGTCTATAACGGATTGGGGACTCTTTGTGGGATTTGTTCTGCATTCCAAATTGGGATTAGGGTTGTTGGTCTCGAAGACAGCGAGTGGCAGGTGTTTGTGTCTTTTGTTCCAGGTGTTGAATTTGGTCGGGTCAACCAGTGCTTGGGATAGCAATGACTCTTTCAGTCACCAAGAGGTTTCTGGGGATGGAAGAAGTGACTTTGGGGGTTTTACAAGCTGCTGGAATTAGCGGACAAGCTGGGGTTGGAGCTGTCTCCTTCCATAAGGAAAGGAGAGATAATTACATCGATTCAACACCTGGAACAGCAATAGCTCAGCATTTCAATTTGCAGAACAAAAAGGAAAAGAGAGAGAAAGAGAGAATAGGGTGAAAATGAGAGAGGAGAGTGAGGAAAAGTAGAAAGAGAGGGAGTTTGAACTTCAGAATATAGAACATTACCGTGCAGTACAGGCCTTTCGA
>NW_025205318.1:8659-10354 GCF_004010195.1 Chiloscyllium plagiosum | reverse complement strand
CGTCTGTGCTGCAGTATGTGGTGGCTTGTTGGAATAGTGTTCTGATACAGCTTCGTTTGTATGTGTTGGGAAGGTTGCTGGTGTAGTTACGTATTTGGTCAGTGTTTGTCGGTTTTCTGTATATGCAGGTTTGTAGTTCTCCGTTGTCCTTTATTTTGACTGTGACGTCCAGGAATGCGAGTTTGTTGTCGGTTTCTTCCTCCTTGGTGAACTTTATGCCTGTGAGGGTGTTGTTGATGATGTTAAATGTCTCTTCTATCTTGTTTCGTTTTGTGATGACAAAGGTGTCATCTACGTAGCGGACCCAGATCCACCTTAATTGTCCACCTTAATATTCTTTAGCCTACCCAACACATCTTCCCTCCTTATGTTGACGTGATCCAGAGTAAATGTCTGTCTCTGATCTCAACATTCATCATGTCCCTCTCCTCAGTGAACACTGATGCAAAGTAATCATTGAGAATCTCACCCATTTTCTCAGGTTTGACACACAGCCTTCCTTCCTTATCCTTTAGTGGACGAGCCCTTTCTCTAGTTACCCTCTTGCTTGTTATATATGAATAAAAGGCCTTGCGATTCTCCTTAATTCTGCTCACTAATGTTATTTCATGACTACCTTTAGCCCGCTTGATTCCTCATTTAAGACTGGTCCTACTTTCCCGATATTCCTCCAGGCCCCGTTCTGTTCTAAGCTGCCTGGACCTTATCTACGCTTCCCTTTTCCTCTTGGCTAGTTGCACAATTTCTCCTGTCATCCACGGCTCACGAATCTTGTCTTTCCTATCCCTTGTTTTCAAAGGGACATGCCTAACCTGCACTACCTCCAACCTATTTGTGAAAGCCTCCCACATCTCAAATGTGGACTTCCCTTCAAATAGCTGCCCCCAATCCAGCTCCTGGCTGCCAAATTTTGATATACTTGGCCTTTGGCCCAGCTCAGTACTCTTCCCTGAGGACCACTCTCATTTTCGGTGGATCGTTTTGTGCATCATTTCTAAAGTTGCGTGAAGGAATTCCTGTTCTTTCTTGATTGTTAACATGTAATCCTGCTCAGGCTAATTGTGTCAGACTTCCCCCTCAGAATCGAGAAAGGTTTAATCGAATTGCACTCACCTCTCCCACCTTCCCCAACACACAGCACCAGGCTGTGCTAGCCCCTGCCTTTCACAACATGAAACAGTGCAGTTCGCTTCTTGTGTTCTGCCAGTGGGGCTCATTCAGCACAATGAGAAAATAGCTCCAAGATTATTCCAGAGGTAAAAATAATGACCACAGATGCTGGAAACCAGACTCTGGATGAGTGGTGCTGGAAGAGCACAGCAGTTCAGGCAGCATCCGAGGAGCAGTAACATCGACGTTTCGGGCAAAAGCCCTTCATCAGGAATAAAGGGCAGTGAGCCTGAAGTGTGGAGAGATAAGCGAGAGGAGGGTGGGGATGGAGAGAGAGTAGCATAGAGTACAATGGGTGAGTTGGGGAGGAGATGAAGGTGATAGGTCAGGGAGGAGAGGGTGGACATTCCACCCTGACCTTAAATTTACCTGGACCATCTCTGACACCTCCCTCCCCTTCCTGGACCTCTCCATCTCCATTAGTGACGACCGACTTGACACTGACATTTTTTACAAACCCACCGACTCCCACAGCTACCTGGATTACACCTCTTCCCACCCTATCTCTTGCAAAAATGCCATCCC
>NW_025205318.1:3292-7482 GCF_004010195.1 Chiloscyllium plagiosum | reverse complement strand
CCTCTAGCTTATCTCTCCACGCTTCAGGCTCACTGCCTTTATTCCTGATGAAGGGCTTTTGCCCGAAACATCGATGTTACTGCTCCTTGGATGCTGCCTGAACTGCTGTACTCTTCCAGCACCACTAATCCAGAACTAAGATTATTCCAGTCCACCCCCTTGCTCTGATGGCAGAGAAAAGAATCGCACTACCTTCACTTACCATCAGGGGGAGCCAAAAGACAAGATTTTAAAAATCCAAGGAATGCAGGAATTCCTCAATGAGAGCTGGTTCATTTGCTAATTTCCTGATCGTCACGCGATATGAAATGAGGAAAACCACACTGGAGCAGGGCTTTATAAACCACGGCTCCAAGTTCATCTCATTTATCCTAAGCCGTGCCATGCTAATATCATTACATCTCAAAATAATTCACAGAACCAGGTATCAAGCACACACCAGACAATCAAACAATCAAGAATTTAACCATCACCCCTCAATATTGCCATTGCTGAACGCCCCACGTCCCACATTCTGGGAGTTACCAATGATCAGAAACTGAACTGGATTCACCACATAAACGCAGTGGCTGCAAGAGCAGTTCCGAGGCTGGGAATACTGCAGCCAGTAGCTCACCTCCTGACTCCCTGAAGCCTGTCCACCATCTACAAGGCACAGGACAGGAGTGTGATGGAATACTCCGCACTTGCCTGGATGGGTGCAGCACTAGAGCCTTACAGAATATAGAAAATAATAAGGGCTATAGATAGAGTTAATGGTAGTTGTGTTTTCTCTGGGGTGGGGGATTTCAAAACCAGGAGACACATTTTTTAAGGTGAGAGGAGAGAAATTTTAAAAAGACATGAGGGGCAAATCTTTTACACAGAGGGTGGTTTATGTGTGGAATGAACCTCCAGAGGAAATGGTGGATGTGGGTACAATTATGTTTAAAAGACATTTGGATAAGCACATGAGTAGAAAAGGTTTGAAGGGATATGAGCCAGGAGTAGGTAAGTTGGGCTAGTTTAGTTTGGGATCATGGTCTTCATGGACTGCAGGTTCTGTTCCTGTGTTGTATGATTCTATGACTCTATGACAATCCAGGACAAAGCTTGATTGTCGCCCCATCCAACACATTCAGCCTTCACTCTCTTCACCTCTGGTACAATGTGAATACCACCGATAAGGTGCACTGTACTAACTTACCAAGGTTCCTATGACAGCACCTTCCAAAACCACGACAGCTATCATCTAGCGGGACAAGGGCAGCAGATCCATGGGAACATCACCATCTTGAAGTTCCCCTCCAAGCCATTCACCATCCTGACTTGGAAATATATCGCCGTTCCTTCACTGTCACTGAGTCAAAATCCTGGAATTCCTTCCCTAAGGACATTGTGCGTCAACCCACAGCAGGTGGGCTGCAGCGATTCACGATGGCAGCTCACCCCCCCCCCACATGCGCCAGGGTAACGCGGGATGGACCAGCAACACCCACATCCTTTGAATGAAATTTTGTCAAAAAATGGTGAGGGCCCAAAATGGCCACTCATCTGATCGCATCTGTAATGGATCTCCTAAAGAACCATTCTCTTGCTGACATTCCCCCCCCTCCTTTTCCTGCACCCCTGTGCATTCCTCCTCCACAGATAGTCACAATTGGAATTTGGAAATGTGGAAACGTGTGGTAAGCATGGAAGCCACTCTGGCAAAAAATAAGCCAGCAGCTTCATGCCACCTTGCAGCAAATTAAAAACAGGATTGAATTCTACTTTCTGGGCCACAGTCACAGATACCTCACTTTGCAATCCCAAATTGTGGAGAACGATTGTTGTGCCTTGTTCCCTGCCAGTGGGAAGTTAATTGCTGAGCAACTGGAAGGTTATATTTTTTATTCCTTTGAAGTGAGAAGCGCAGGTTGGGTGGATTGGCCATGCTAAATTGCTCATAATGTCCAGGGATGTGCTGGCTAGCTGGGTTAGCCATGGGAAATGCAGGGTTACAGGGTCTGGGTGGGATGCACTTTGGAAGATCAGTGTGAACTTGATGGGCTGTATGGCCTGCTTTCAACAATGTAGGAACTCTAGGATTCTGGAGGTTATTATGATATTGAATGCATTCCATACGGAGAATGGTCGAATTTGATTTCAGTAGCAATACTCAAAAGGAATTGGAGAAATACATAATTAAGGAAAGAGCAAGGAGAGTAGAATTGCTCTGGTAGCTCATTCAGCACTTCATGAGGGGCAGAATGGCCTTACCGTGCTGTATAATTCTGTAACAATTTTTAAGAATAATTTATTTGTAAGAGGAAAAGGTATTTCCAGTGCCCAATCACTGTTGTGTTTGTTATTACAGTGCCCAATCACAGGCACTTTTGTTATTCCAGTGCCCAATCACTGGTGTGTTTGTTATTACAGTGCCCAATCACTGGCATTGTTGTTATTACAGTGCCCAACCACTGGCGTTGTTGTTATTACAGTGCCCAATCACAGGCACTTTTGTTATTCCAGTGCCCAATCACTGGTGTGTTTGTTATTACAGTGCCCAATCACTGGTGTGTTTGTTTTTCCAGTGCCCAATCACTGGTGTATTTGTTATTCCAGTGCCCAATCACTGGTGTGTTTGTTATTACAGTGCCCAATCACTGGCGTTGTTGTTATTACAGTGCCCAATCGCTGGCGTTGTTGTTATTACAGTGCCCAATCACTGGTGTGTTTGTTATTACAGTGCCCAACCACTGGTGTGTTTGTTATTACAGTGCCCAATCACTGGCATTGTTGTTATTCCAGTGCCCAATCACTGGCGTTGTTGTTATTACAGTGCCCAATCACTGGCGTTGTTATTACAGTGCCCAATCACTGGTGTGTTTGTTATTACAGTGCCCAATCACTGGCATTGTTGTTATTACAGTGCCCAATCTTTGGTGTGTTTGTTATTACAGTGCCCAACCACTGGTGTGTTTGTTATTACAGTGCCCAATCACTGGTGTTGTTGTTATTACAGTGCCCAATCACTGGCATTGTTATTAAGCCAGTGCCCAATCACTGATGTGTTTTTCATGCCAGTGCCCAATCACTGGTGTGTTTGTTATTCCAGTGCCCAATCACTGGCGTTGTTGTTATTACAGTGCCCAATCACAGGTGTGTTTGTTTTTCCAGTGCCCAATCACAGGTGTGTTTGTTTTTCCAGTGCCCAATCACTGGTGTGTTTGTTTTTCCAGTGCCCAATCACTGGTGTGTTTGTTATTCCAGGCTCCTTTGAACATGAAAGCTGTTCTCCAGTCTGGCTGGCTCCTCACTGTAGCATTTGGAAATGTCGTGGTGATGATTGTGGCCAAAGCTGCTTACATGGAACAGGTATGTGTTTCTATCGTTCTGCCATTACCCTGCACTGTGGCCCTAACAGCGCAGTCTGTCTCCTGGACAGAATATGGGCAAAACTATCCGATGTGTTAGCACCAAAACTGGCTGACCCCAAATTGGCAGCTCGCAGATTAGAAAATTCCTTCAAGATAGACTAGAATGTCATAAATGGTGAAAATTGGAAAATCATGATCATGTTTCATAGCTATTGTACACTTGTGCTGGGTATGCCTGTGTATTGTGATGATGAGTCAGCAGTCTCTTGTTAAAATGTGAGAGTAGTGTCTGCATGTTAGTTGTGGCAGTGACTTAGATGTTAGATGACATCGATGTACTCTCTTAGAGAGAGAGAGATGAGATGGAGTGATTAAGCCTGATGGCCATCATACCTCAGGTGAGGGGATAGGTTGGGAAGGGGAGCCCTTCATGCTAACGGCAGCTGGTGCATGAACTGAACCCACACTGTGGGTATCACTCTGCATTATTAATCAGCATCCAGCCAACTGAGATTACTGACCCTTAACTGTGACTGAGCTGCATCCGTGTGGTGGTTATAGCTGTGTATTAGCTGTGCCTGTGTGTTAGCTGTGTCTGTGTATTAGCTGGGTCTGTCTGTTAGCTGGGTCTGTGTGTTAGCTGTGTCTGTGTGTTAGCTGGGTCTGTGTGTTAGTTGTGTCTGTGTATTAGCTGGCTCTGTGTGTTAGCTGTGTCTGTGTACTAGCTGTGTCTGTGTGTTAGCTGTTTCTCTGTACTGGCTGGTTCTGTGTATTAGTTATGTTTATGTGTGTGCTGTGTCGGTATGATATCTGTGTATTGGCTGTGTCTGTGTATTAGCTGTGTCTGTG
>NW_025205318.1:742-2386 GCF_004010195.1 Chiloscyllium plagiosum | reverse complement strand
GTATTAGTTTAGTCTGTGTGATAGTTGTGTCTGTGTGATAGTTGTGTCTGTGATAGCTGTGTCTGTGTGTTAGCTGTATCTGTGTATTAGCTGTGTCTGTGTATAGCTGTGACTGTGTATTCGTTGTGCCTGTGTATTAGCTGTGTCTGTGTGATAGCTGCATCTGCATGTTAGCTGTGTACGTGTATTAGCTGTGTTTGTGTATAGCTGTGACTGTGTATTAGTTGTGCCTGTATATTAGCTGTGTCTGTGTGATAGCTATGTCTGTGTTAGCTGTGTCTGTGTATTAGGTGTGCCTGTGTGTTAGCTGTGGCTGTGTATTAGCTGTGCTTGTATAATAGCTGTGGCTGTGTATTAGCTGTGTCTGTGTGATAGCTGCATCTGCATGTTAGCTGTGTACGTGTATTAGCTGTGTTTGTGTATAGCTGTGACTGTGTATTAGTTGTGCCTGTATATTAGCTGTGTCTGTGTGATAGCTATGTCTGTGTTAGCTGTGTCTGTGTATTAGGTGTGCCTGTGTGTTAGCTGTGGCTGTGTATTAGCTGTGCTTGTATAATAGCTGTGGCTGTGTATTAGCTGTGTCTGTGTGATAGCTGTGTCAATGTTTAAGCTGTGTCTGTGCGTTAGCTGTGTCTGTGTATAAGCTGTGTCTGTGTGATAGTTGTGTCTGCGTGATAACTGTGTCTATGTATTAGCTGTGTCTATGTATTAGCTGTGTCTGTGTATTAGCTGTGAGAGTGTGTTCGCTGTGTCTGTGTATTAGCTGTGTCTGTGTGTTAGCTGGGTCTGTGGACTAGCTGTGCCTGTGTGTTAGCTGTGTCTGTGTGTTAGCTGTGCCTGTGTATTAACTGTGTCTGTGTGTTAGCTTTGTCTCTGTACTGGCTGGGCTTGTGTATTAGTTGTCTCTATGTGTTTGCTGTGTCGGTATGATATCTGTATATTGGCTGTGTCTGTGTATTAGCTGTGTCCGTGCATTAGCTGCATCAGTGTTATAGCTATGTCTGTGTATTAGCTGTGTCAGTGTATTAGCTGTGTCTGTGTGATAGCTGTGTGTGTGTATTAGCTGTGTGTGTGTATTAGTTGTGTCTGTGTGATAGCTGTGCCTGTATGATAGCTGTGTCTGTATGATATCTGTATCTGTGTATTAGCTGTGTCTGTGTAATAGCGGTGTCTGTGGGATAGCTGTGTTTGTGTATTAGCTGTGTCTATGCATTAGCTGTGTCTGTGTGATAGTTGTGTCTGTGTATTAGCTGTGTCTGTGTATTAGCTGTGTCTGTGTAATAGCGGTGTCTGTGGGATAGCTGTGTTTGTGTATTAGCTGTGTCTATGCATTAGCTGTGTCTGTGTGATAGTTGTGTCTCTGTGTCTGTGTATTAGCTGTGTCTGTGTGATAGCTGTGTCTGTGTATTAGCTGGGTCTGTGTATTAGCTGTGTCTGTGTATTAGCTTTGCCTGTGTATTAGCTGTGTCTCTGTATTAGCTGTGTCTGTGGGATAGTTGTGTCTGTGGGATAGTTGTGTCTGTGTGATAGTTGGGTCTGTGTGATAGCTGTGTCTGTGCGATAGCTGTGTCAGTGTGATAGCTGTGTCTGTGTATTAGCTGTGTCTGTGTATTAGCTGTGTCTGTGTGATAGCTGTGTCTGTGT
>NW_025205318.1:0-641 GCF_004010195.1 Chiloscyllium plagiosum | reverse complement strand
GCTGTGTCTGTGTATTAGCTGTGTCTGTGTATAGCTGTGTCTGTGTATTAACTGTGTCTGTGTGATAGCTATGGCTATGTGTTAGCTGTGACTGTGTATTAGCTGTGCCTGTGTGTTAGCTGTGGCTGTGTATTAGCTGTGCCTGTGTAATCGCTGTGTCTGTGTGATTATTGTGTCTGTGTGATCGCTGTGTCTGTGTATTAGCTGTGTCTGTGTGATAGTTGTGTCTGCGTGATAACTGTGTCTGTGTATTAGCTGGGTCTGTGTGTTAGCTGCGTCTGTGTATTAGCTGTATCTGTGTATTAGCTGTGTCTGTGTGATAGCTGTGGCTGTGTATTAACTGTGTCTGTGTGATAGCTGTGTCAGTGCGTTAGCTGTGTCTGTGTATAAGCTGTGTCTGTGTGATAGCTGTGTCTGTGTATTAGCTGTGTCTGTGTATTAGCTGTGTCTGTGTAGTAACTGTGTCTGTATATTCGCTGTGACTGTGATAGCTGTGTCTGTGTATTAGCTGTGCCTGTGTATTAGCTGTGTCTGTATGATAAATGTGTCTGTGTATTAGCTGTGCCTGTGTATTAGCTGCGTCTGTGTGATAACTGTGTCTGTGTATTAGATGTGTCTGTGTATTAGATGTGTCTGTGTAT
>NW_025205317.1:0-10349 GCF_004010195.1 Chiloscyllium plagiosum | reverse complement strand
CTTCACAGATGATGTTACATCCCGCTCTCAAGCAGCTTTTCATTCCATCGCTTTCAATTCCTAACAGAATCAGTTTCAACAGAATTTGTCACTGAGTCATTTGTTTGTGTTCAAATCCTGTGAGCAGAGGGTCACAGTTGGAGAGTGCTGAGCCCATAACCCAGAGAGCTGACCATACAATGTGAACTGTACTCTGCTGTTCAACATTTCACTAACAGCAGGTAGATGTGTCTATGCTCTGCAATTTTTCACGCCTGGTTTTAGAAGCAAGATAAACATTTCCTGGTACCTGCTCTTGTTGTCACAAAGACAACAACAACAGCACGAGTCGAGATTGTCTGCACTCCGACATCCGTTTTCTTCGCAGGGGTGTTAAGATGCTGGTCTGAAACGATTTCTTAATTTGCCTGTCACTCTGGGATGATGTGACCTGTGAAATTTATTCTCTGAGCTTGGGGTAACGTGATAAAGCTTATACATATCAGGTGCAGTGTGCCTGAGCGACAGGATATGCTGCAGTAACATCCCATGCTGATTCAGACAGTAGAGCCCTCGCTGTAACTTCGAGGAGGACACAGACACAGTTCCCGATGACTGGGAGAGACTCTCTCTTTCCCTGCAGTTCTGCTTCAGAATGTTTCATCTGTTTCAGATGGCGTCATTTGCACAAGATTCCCAAAAGAAGATGGCTTCCTGAGCATGTGCAATCTCCCTTTTGTACAGCTTTCCAGAATTTGCATAGGTCCCACTCCCTCTAGCCGCCTCTCCGATCCCCAAACCCGTGTTTGATATGAAGCTGAAGAGCACGTTCACGTTTCTCTCCCACCACACTGATTGCCATGCCACACGCCAGACGAAAAGCTGAAGACTGCGGGAAACTGCTGTGGTCAGCGCTAACAGAGCGGCCTAGCGGGAGCGTATTGGGCTCATAACCCCGAAATTAATGGATTGAAAACATCCTCTGCTCGTTGACCATTCCAGGTTTCAGTGTGTGTACTGTCCCCGCTAGTGTTCCTGTATAACAAAACTCCATTCTACGTATTGCATGTTGTTTCACTTTCCGTTTCCATTCACTCAATGTGTCTGAAATGAATATTTTGTACTGATACACCCGCCAAATTTACACAGGTGAGGAAACACACTTGTGAAGGTCTGGAGGCTCTTACCCTGTTCTCTGTCGATCTGCTCTGATCTGATTCGCAAAATCATTTGCCAGAGCTGGGAACAAACTGGTGAAGGTGAGCGATATCAGTTGTAGAGTGCTCTATGCGCATGACGCCCTGCTGTTATTCCCTATGCTGGTTCGCACAGCAGTGTCCTTCCCGTGAAATGAAAAGCCGTGAGTGACAATTGGATCAACTTGTTGGGGACAGCATTATGACACTGACACAGTTCCGCATTACTATAACATAGATGGCCAATTATGAATAATCACAGAGATATACAAGCGACAGAGAGTCGCCATGGACTCGATGGGCTGAACAGCTTCTGTCGGCGCGTGAGTGACGCTACACGTTGATGCTGTCCCTCCTCCTGTCTCTGGGACAGAGTGGCTGATGGGGAAACAATGTTTCATTTTAACCCTCCCTTCCGCGTTCGACTGTCTGCAGCCCCGCAGCTCAGGGCCTTGGGGATGACTCTGAGTGACTGAGGGTTTCATTCGCATTCTCTACATCTGGGACAGGTGTTAACTGCTGCCCGATGGCAGCATAGAAACCGATGTCACACAGCACTGCCCTGTGCATGTGCAATCTCCCTTTTGTACAGCTTTCGAGAATTTGCATAACTCCCACTCCCTCTAGCCGCCTCCCCGATCCCCAAACCCGTGTTTGATATGGAGCTGAAGAGCGCGTTCACCTTTCTCTCCCACGACACTGATTGCCATGCCACACACCAGATGAAAAGCTGAAGACTGCGGGAATCTGCTGTGGTCAGCGCTAATAGAGCGGCCCAGCGGGAGCGTATTGGGCTCATAACCCCGAAGTTAATGGATTGAAAACATCCTCTGCTCGCTGACAATTCCAGTTTTCAGTCTGTGTACTTTCCCCGCTCGTGTTCCTATATAACATAGCTCCATTCTACGTATTGCATGTAGTTTCACTTTCCACCATCGAGCCTCGGTTGTTTGATTTCACTTTGCCCGGTCGCCCTATCAACTGTTTGATAAAACCAAGGTGTAAATCATGAAAGTTGCACCCCTCGAAATAACGTTGAGTTCAGGGGTAATAAGTGTCATGGTAGTGAGAATGGCACAGTACCAATGCGGTGAAAGTGAAACAAGTGTTTCAGGATGTTCACCCACACAATCCCACTCTGAATAATTCCACCATCTGGATGTTTGCACAGTTCTGGATTTGAAACTTTAGGAAGTGGGGACGGGAAAGGATTGGAAACAGCGCTGAACAGGTTGATGAGAATGGTCTGGTATATGAGGAATGTCAACAATAAAGGTCATTTGGAAGTACGTGACAGTTTTCCTTGGAGAGCAGAAGACCGAAAGCTGGCCTTGTTAAACCTTTCCAAGACATGAGTGGGATAGACAGAGGAAATAAGGAAGGGAGAATGTTCCCTACGCCTGACAGGATCGAGATCGATTCGGCAGATATTTAAAGTCATTACTAAAAGAAGAAAAATGTACATGAGGAAAAACGTTTTCACATAGGCAGTGGTTAGGGTCTGTAAACCACTGCCTGACATTGACAAAGACGCACGGCAGATATTTAAAGTCATTAGTAAAAGAAGAAAAATGTGCATGAGGAGAAACGTTTTCACATAGCCAGTGGTTCTGGTCCGTAAACCACTGCCTGACATTGACAAAGACGCAGTTTCAATGGAGTTAGTTAAAAATTAATTCGAAGTTTATGTTGAAAGTAAAAGTGTGGAGAATTACAGGGAGAAGGCAAGAGAATGATACCAAAGGAGAAACACATTTATCTCTGTGGAGAACCAGCTCAGCTAAGGTGTTTTGTGACACATTTGTGATTCTGAGTGGAATCATAGTTAGACCAACAGAATGTAAGGAGTTAAACAACGGTGATATTGGCAAAGCCGAGACACATCTGCACAATAGAATCTTAGCCGGCACGTCCATGTCACAGGGAGGGTGGCACTGCCTGATAATCCTTCAGGGTGTCCTGCGGATCAGACACAACACCCTTCATTACTCAGAGAAGGTCAGGGCTCTGTAGCGTGGCCAAGCAGCCTCAGCCGCAGGATTCAGGTTCCAATTTGGCAGGTGCTGGAGGTTTGAATTCCACTGCTGCAATTTCCGTCGCATCAGCTGCACCGTGTTAAAGGGCCGTTGTCAAAAACCAACCGCGGGTCTGTCTCTTGGAGAGCAAAATGCAATGTGGGAGAGTGCAGATTTTCTCCAAGGTGTCAGTGTCCGTGCTGTCATGACGTGTTCGCCTTCCACAAGGTAAACCGCGGGCTCAAGCAGCTCTCCTGCTGCTGTTTCGTTCCAGGCAAGTTGAGTTTTCACTGGAACCGAAGAGAGACTGTTGTTTCATTGCTGTTGTGAAACAAAGTCCTGCGGTGACTCTACTCGTCGTTATTTGGTTTTCTGGCGCAAGGGAAAATTATTCCAATGAATTGCGATGTCATATGTTCTTAAAGTTCTCTCTTTTCCTTATTTTCTGTCCTGGTGACGGCGGAAGGGAAAGCTAATCTAATCGAGAATGCGATTGATGAAATTGACTTTCTATGGCCCATTCTTATTATGTTCTTTCTTTCTCTCTTTTCAACACTTCCTGGGAAGAGGTGGTGCACTAAGGCTCCAGTATATTTGAAAGAGTAGTTTGGAATTGCCCTGTTGTTAGTTGTGAGATTACTTTACGGCTCATGCTCTCGGACTGTCTCACATTTAGCATTCATGCTTCGCTGTGTCTGAAAATGCATTTGGTTTGTCATTTTTGTTTGTGTTCCGTGTTAAATCGTGACTGTTTTGCCATTCGCTCACCACATTTCGAGATAACACAGTTTGTGAGATAATTTTCAGCAGCAAAAATTCTCAACTGAGGATCCGGGAATATTTCACGAAGTATGGTCAGTCGGGACAAAAGTAAGGAAGTCTTTCAGTTCTGCAGTTTTTCACAATGCTACCTTTCCGTTGAACAGTCGAACAGACTAAACTGTTGCCCCACAGCGAGCGATGGCAAGCCCCGCTAATAGTAAACCTTTAAAGGGGGTGTAAGCAACACAACGTTATTGAAGTAAACAGCATGGCAACAGAGTCTTCGGTGTATCTCGTCCATGCTGACCACATCGCCAAAATTAAACAAGTGCCATTTCCCAGCATTTTGCTTCCAGTGCAGCTTGTTTCTATAGTGTAGTGGTTGTCACATGCACCTCACCCACGAAAGGTCCTCAGTTTGAAACTGGGCAGAAACAGCCCTGGCGAAACGTTGTTAAGTGTTTCTCCAACCTGCTTCTGAACATATGCCATTCTGTTTCAGAGTCTAGTTCCCGCGTTCTAATCCTTCCACAAAAAAAATTAACACATTTGCATTCCTTGCGCAGATGGCCCATTTCAAAGCCAAGGAGAAAGCTGATGTGCTGCTTTCACGGCGCACCGTGGATTCCTAATGTAGCCCCTCTGTCAAATGTACCCTCAAGTACTCTCTGACAGGCCTCATTTGGAAGCCGTTATTCAACGTGCGAGAATTAGCACCAGAAGTCCTGAATCATGTTTTTGCACGTTAGTGGCTCATTCCGTCAGCAACAGCAATGAATGAATTTACATTCTCAGAGGAACCTCTGGGGACTTGTGCTTTCATAGCGTCGCTAGTATTAAGGTGCGACCCGAGATCTAAGCCATGTTGGAAATGGGAATTCGGAAATAACAGCCAGGCTACCGAATTCCATTGCATTCATTTGGTTTTCTTTAAATCATAGATGAGCAGGAAAATGTAAACGGGGAGGGGGAAGGGAGGGGGAAGCGGGATAACAAAGTGAGGCAGTTGCAGCTCTGGTGAAACTCCTTATTTATGATTCACTCAGCAACCAGAGACGTGAAGGTGACTCAGGCGTGAGAGCTCTTCACATCGAGAACAAAAAGCACTCAAGTGCAGTTCGCACTTCTTTGACATCTTCCATCGATTCCCACACAGGTGTCCAACTCAGTTGGCAGCCATGTCGCTCATGTCCCGGTGGAGGCATCTCTGCAGCAAGTTGCACGGTTAATGTAACAGGCAAGGAAAGTGCCAACTCGTACTGGCACCGAGGTATGAGCATGCTGACATTGTGATTTGTCATTCTCGGATTGTACTCCTACCACGGCTTTTCAGGTGGAGAACATACTTTGGGACTCTTATTCGGCAAAACAGACACAGTGACTGAAACTATGCTGCACGGTATGATGTGGAACACGGCCTGCTCAGCTTTGTGCATTTTCCCTGTAGTCCGGTGTGTTTCGTGTTCTGTGTAAATGTGAAAGTTTATCTGTTTCGACCAATGGGCGAAATCATTTACTAAAGCAAGAATCGACATTCCAGCAATGTTACGGTTATTTTATCAAATCAGGACGGAACATACATTCTCAACTCGCATATACATTTGTAGCTGAAAAGAGTCTCAGAAGATAGACTCAACTTTCCGTTGATTTTGGTGTGGTTTGATGGGCTACCTTTATCTGTTGCGAAATTGATCTTGTAATCGGGCATATCCCAGCTGTGATGCGAGCAGGACAGGGATTATGGAAGCCTTCCCTGTGAGTTTACTTCTATTGTTTTGCAGGAGCACAATTGAAAATGTATGGAAATAGATGGTACGCTTTCGGGTGTTACCGTGGCCGAGCGGTCGAAGGCGCCAGGTTCCAGTCTCTAAGGGGGCGTCGCTTCCAATCCCACCACTGCCATTTCTGTGGGCCAACAACAAAGCTGAAGCGTGTTTAAGTGCCGTGTTCAAAGCAAACAAAAAAACCCCAGAACTGGTGGGTTTGCTACTTGGAGAATTAACTGCGGTGAGGGAGAGTGCAGACCCTCTCAAAGCGATCAGTGTCCATATTGTCATGATCGTGCTCGCCGGCCACACGATAAATCGTAGGCTCAAGCATCTCTGCTGCTGCTGTTTTGTTGCAGACAAGTTGAATTTTCAATGGAACCGAAGAGAGACCGTTGTTTCATCGCTGTTGTGAAACAAAGTTCTATAGTGACTCCACTAGCCATTATTTTCTGTTTTGCCGAATGGGAAAATGATTCCAATGAATTTCTATGTCATATGTTCTTAAATTTCTACCATTTCTTTCATTTCTGTCCTGGAGACGGCAGAAGGGAGAGGTAATCTAATCGAGAATGTGGTTGGTGAAATTCACTTTTCATGGCCCATTCTTTTTGGATTATTTCTTTCTCTCTTTTCAGCACTTTCTGGAAAGTGGCGGTGCACTAAGGCTCCGGGATGTTTGCAAGAGCAGACTGGAATTCCCCTGCTGTTAGTTGTGAGATTAGTATATGGCTCAAGCGCCTGGTTGTGCCCGCCAGAAACTACCCTCGTCTTTCCTGACCCTCTCCGCTCCTGCATATCAACTACCCCTTCATCCTCCACCCATTCTCTGGTGGGTGCTGTTGCCAAGCCGTTTTGTCTGTCAATTTCACTGTCCAGCTTCCACCCCCCCGGTTCCACCACTCATTAACTCACATCTGGAGCTCAGCACCCCACTAACCATGACTGGCAGATACTTTGTCAGACCACAGGGTGTTGTAGCAGACGTGCAACTCAGCGCGGAGAGGCTGCACTGGCCTGTAAAGACCCTTTATAATTAAGAATACACAGCACCCCAAAGATCTCACAACCATGATAGGGCGTGTCGCACAACCAACAATACATTTCACACCGTTTGGGCAAGACACAGACCCCTTCGTTGAGCTTGCACTGATTGGGATTGGTTAGTTGTGTGTGCGCTGTGATCCCGCATTCCTACAATCTCCTTTTACAAAACAAGGCACAGACGCTGCCCCTTCCTCCGAGAGCCAACTCTTATTATGTGGTCTCACATAATCACTGTGGGCACAGCAATAGAACTATGCAGGCCAGCTATTGGCCTCCCAAACACATACAGTTACTCTCAGACAGGGAACAATCCTGCCATCAATACAACAATACCCGATTCACCGGCAGCAGTACTGGGAATAAAACTAGTTATGGAATCGACTTTTCAACAAGGAATCCTCCTGCCCACAACCAGTCCATGCAACACTCCCTTCTTACCTATCCCAAAGCTTGGAAGATACGAAACTGGTGTTTTGTGCAAGGTCTTAGGGCTGTCAATGCCATTGTTGTTCCCTGCTTCCCAGTAGCCCCGGACACAAATGCTATCCTGACCAGTATCCCCGCCTCCTCCAGCTGATATTCTTGTAATCGACCTTTGCTCAGCCTCATTCTCCTTTAAGTTGCCCCCGAACCTTTATGTTTTTACATGTCGCAGCTGCCAAAATACATAGACCGTTTTTTCCTAAGGGTATTCGGAGAGTCCCACAGTTTATGCTGCTGCGTTATTCCTCACCCTGTCCACCCTTCACCTACCATGCCACAGCATCTTACTCCAATATGCGGATGGCTTGCTATTGGCTTCCACCTCCGCTACTGCATGCAAGTAGTTTACGGTGGCCTTGCTCTGCAGTCTGGCACAGGATGGGCATAGGGTGTTTATCAAGAAAATGCAGTTGTCACAGCAAAATGTCTAATAGCTGGAGTGCGATCTTTCCTATGACCTCAGAGCACTGTCCACGGAGCAATTGGCTGTCATCGCCCAGATTCCCTTACCTGTCACAAACAGGCAGCAGCAAGTGTTTCTGGGGCTGGTAAACTACTGCAGGCCCTGGATTCCTGTCCATTGTGATATTGATGCACCCCTGTGGGAGGCAGCTTCCGGTAAACATCCAACCAGAGTGAAGTGGACAACCGAAATGCAACGGGCATTCACTAAACTGAAGCAACAACTAATCTTCACTCCTGCTCTGGGAGTCCCAGATTACTCACAGGGCTTCTATCTTTATGCAACCAAGTCAGAAGGTTTTGCGTCTGGCATTTTAACACAGCTACATGGGGATCTCCGTCGCCCAGTTGCGTTTTATAATGCTTAGTTACCATCTGTTATGAGCAGAATGCCGGCATGTTTGTGCACGGTGGAAGCAGCCACAATAACAGCGGATAAGGCCACCTCCATTGTGCTAGATCACCCGTGTACTGTTTTGGACCCAATGTCACTCTCCCTGCGACTTAATTCAGCAGCAATCCAACCTTTTACTACAACTCAGAGAACTGGTCATTAGGTCGCTTTATGATCTAGGCATACCTTTCCCTACACCGCGCTCTAGCTTTGAACCCCGCCACCCTAATTCCGCACACCTGATTCTGCAGACAACCACAACTTCTTGGACCTGGTTCAGCATTCCTGACAAATGGATCCTGCCAGAAACGTTAATTCTCCTGCTTCTCGGAAGCTGTCTCAACTGCTGTGCTTTTCAGCACCTTTCTCATCTTGACTCTAATCTCCAGCATCTGCAGTCCTCACTTTCGCCTGGTTCAGCAAGTGTCCTGACCGGTCTGAGAAAACCCGGACCAGATTCGTTTCACCAGCGGCTCTTTCCGGCCATCAGACAAATACACAATAGCAGGCCAAGCCATTTGCATCCCCATCACCACTCTCGAATCAGCTGCATTACCAGATGGGTTGTCCACACAGGCGGCAGAGTTTTTTGCTCTCACCAGAGCCTGCCTCCTGGCACAAGGCAGGACAGCCAATATCTACACACACTCCAGATGTGACTTTGGAGTCGTTCAGGTCTTTGGCACAATATGGAAACAGAGGATGTTTATCAGCTTTGCAGGGAGACCACTCCAACATGCTGCGCTCGTTGCCAACATCCAACAAGCAGGCCTGCTACCCGCCGCTGTCGCATTATAAAATGTGACGCCAATAACTCTGCCACCGATCCCGTCAACCAAGCAAATGCCTCAGCTGATGCAGCCACCCGGGAATCTGCACTACTCCTTGCCACTTATGTCCTGCAGACCCCCACGGTGGTGAAACCTCCAGAGTCCCCCTACTCTCTCGATGCAGTCCCAACAGCACAGCAAACCGCCACGCCAGAAGAGAGGGCCGCATGGGCCCGCATTGGTGCCGTACAATCACTGTTCTTACAGGTTCTTACCCACCGCTGCATCATTTAACTGAAAGCCCACTTGCACTTATTGGCCCTGGTGGTACACGTAATCGAACACACAGGTAAGATGCTGTCCGCCATTCCTGGTATGCAGCGGGAGTCGCTGAAGCTGCCTTAGCTCTGCTGTCACATTGTCTCATCTCTCTACCAAAAAATGCAGGGAAGCCGATGGCCAAACGTGACTACATTCCAGTTCACCCACCTTCTAATTGACCTTGCCCTCACGCCTCAGAAGGAGGAATAAAAATTTGACCTAGTTATTGTCGACATGTTTTCAAAATGGGTGGAGCCATTCCCCATCAAAAAAAAAGACGCCAGAGCAATGATAAAGTGTATCCAGCAGGACGTTATTACAAGAGTTTTCTATCCCCGGGCGGAAAAATGCAGGGAAGCCGATGGCCAAACATGACTACATTCCAGTTCCTGATGGTCCATTCACCCACCTTCTAATTGACCTTGCCCTCACGCCTCAGAAGGAGGAATAACAATTTGACCTAAATATTGTCGACATGTTTTCAAAATGGGTCGACTCATTCCCCATCAAAAAGAATGACGCCAGAGCAGTGATAAAGTGTATCCTGCAGGACGTTATTTCAAGAGTTTTATATCCCAGAGCGCATAGAAACATACGGGGGATCGTGCCAATTTCTCCGCGAATCTCATTACTGCTGACTGTGACGCACTCGGAATACCCAGGAGATACCACATTCTGTACCACCCACCAGTCATCAGGAATATTGGAGAGAATGAACAACACCCTCAAAACCACCTTCCCCCAAATCACTCAGGTCACAGGACTGGCTCGGCCAGACGGCCGGGCACTGGTTCTTCACACAGTAAGTGGACAGGGAAACCGAGCGACGGAAATTACACCATTTGAAGTGCGAATGGAACGAACAATGCCCATAGCCACCGGACCCCCAAAACTAACCAATGACACAGCGCTGCTCTTAACACAGGAAATTCTCTTTGATTACGTTCAAGCCATTAGTAGAAGGATCACTTTAAACCAAGATTTGCTAAAACCTGCGATGTACTTGGGTGCTTCTTATCTTCCTGCTGGTGGAAACGGAAAAAAGATTCGTGCACCTTCAATCTTTCACTGTCTATCAAACCTGCACACACACACAACATGGGTGCTGGGGAAACAATAATCACTACCGCAGTTAGACGATAGTGTGGGGGTAC